>NC_022033.1:2149316-2156592 GCF_000317375.1 Microtus ochrogaster | reverse complement strand
GACCCTATTCAGTGACATTTTCTGTGGCTCATATGCCCAGGGACACTGTGCTGCAGAAAATTCTCTTTACCCAGAAGGTATTAATTGCAGATAGCGTCTTGGTTAAGGGTGGGAGCTGCTGTCCACCTCTTCTCAGTGGGACTCCATCTGGCTTGAACCCTAACGGTTCTTGTGCCTGCTGCTACGGTCTCTGCGAGTTCATCTGGGCATCAGCCCTGCTGTGTGTAGAACATAGTTTCCTTGGAGTTTTCTGTCCACCTCCTCCGGGTCTTACAATCTCTTGTCTCCTCTTTCACATAGCTTCCCGAGCCTTAAGGGGAGAGGTTTGAGAAAGACATCCCATTCAGGGCCGAGTGCTCCAGTCTCCCACTTCCTGCACATTCTCCATGTGTAGGTCTGTGTTAGTTCCCACCTACTGCAAGAGTATCCCCTGATGTGGGCTGAGGTAGGCACCGAAGCATGGGTTGGGACAACGTGCTTTGGGAGGTATTTCATTACTGTGATCTGATGTGGGCTGAGGTAGGCACTGATGCATGGGTTGGGACAACGTGCTTTGGGAGGTATTTCATTACTGTGATCTGATGTGGGCTGAGGTAGGCACTGATGCATGGGTTGGGACAACGTGCTTTGGGAGGTATTTCATTACTGTGATCTGATGTGGGCTGAGGTAGGCACTGATGCATGGGTTGGGACAACGTGCTTTGGGAGGTATTTCATTACTGTGATCCCTTAGTCGAACAGTAGTATTAGGTTCTCCCACTCTGAGGCCCATGACAAACTACTCTCAGGTTCTTGGCCACCTGAACAGTGTCGTGGATGGTTTCCACCCGATGAAATGAGCCTCAAATCCAACCAGAAGGTCATTGATTGACTTTCCCATAATGTTTGTACCACATTTACACCAGCACTTCTCACAGGTAGGTAACAGCTGTAGGCCACAGGTTTGTAGCCAGGTCATGATCATGGTCACCTTTCTCCCCAGTAGCACTCAGATACCTTCCAGCACCAAGAATACCAATCAGTAGGGGGTGAAACTTCTAGTTAGGCACCAGCTCGACTTGTCCATGTTCAGTGGCAGATTCTTGTGTTGTCTTCATCCACCGGACTTTACCCTCAGGTTATAGAGAGCAACCAAACAGCTTTGTCAATAGACCAAGATGTTTGAAGAGTTCCATGGGGCCCCTTGGACCAACAGTTCAACAAAATGTCACCCATTCCTATCACTGGAGGATTTACTTGGTGGCATAAGATGTCTAGTTGGAGCATTGTCTCACCTATAATTTGATGACTCTCTTTAGATTCTTGTCATAAATGTATAGATTTTAGAAAGCGTCTACAATAGTAAATTCCATGTGGTTTCTCAAATGGGCCTTTGGTGTTAGTTGCTCCTCTCCCCATAGCCCCTCTTTTAGCCTTCCCTCCCCTCCCCCTCCCTATATAATCCTCATATTCTAGTTTCCCCTTTGTCTCCATAGCACTTGCTGTAGATTCTTTCCCCTTCATTTGGAAGGTTATCTACTTCCTCTCCACCCCCATTCTGCACCCTCACACTTGCTTATTGCTAAGCACATACCCTCTGTGATTATTTGGTCTGTAGTAAATATATGGAAAACTGATAAGCTAACATCCACATATAAGAGAAAGCGTAAGGTATCTGCCTTTGGGGTCCAGGTTACCTCACTCAGGATGATTTTTGCTAGCTCCATCCATCTGCCTGAAATTGTCATAATCTCACTATTCTTAAAGGCTGAATAATATTCTATTGTGTGGTTGTACCACGTTTTCCTTATCCACTCGTCATAATAGCCAGAAACTGGAAACAGCCTAGAATCAAGGTTCTCGATGATGGGACAATGGGAAAGAAAGTGTGTCTCTCATGATGGGGCAAAGTCCTCTGGGAAACTGAGCAGGGACAGCAGGGGTTACCCCAGGGAGGAGAGGAGGAAGCCCTGAGGCAGCCACAGGGAGCTGTGAACACGGTTCTGGTGGGAAGAGATGAGCCTTGCGTGGATAAAAGGACATGGCACCAGCTGGGAGGGTGACTCAGGAAGGGTTGCCCCTTCAGGAGCTCTAGGGAGCCCTGTGGTCAGCAACTCCCTCATAGACAAGACAGCTCACTCCACCCATGCCATCTGCAGAACCTGTAGCTTACGTCACAGTGTACGGCTTCCCTACTGGCCAGGGACCAGCAATCACAAGTGCCCTTGTGGTGGTCATAGATGGGCAGGAGGGCTCAGGCTGAGTGTGTGCTTCTGCTTCTGGGTCATGGGGCTGGAGGCTTCCAGGTTTGGTTGGTTAGCTGATGAGTTGGTTGGCTTATTTGTCTTGAGAGGAGGTATTGTGTAGCCTGGGCTGACCTTGAACTCACTGCATAGCTGAGGCTGTCCACGCTCCGGATACCCCTTCATCTGCCCGCTAAGTGCTGGACTGGCAGATGCACACCACTACACACACCTTTTGAGGCTGTCTTTTAGGGAACACTAGAATGAAGCATACTGGGGGCAGTGTCTAAGTTAGGGTCTGTCCTGAGTGCTACCAGGACCTGTGTAAGATGGAGCCCAGCTCCCAAGGACCCCCAACCCTGCTGAGTCTGCTGGCGGTGGAGAAAGTTACCACGCCAGGTTTGTGTTGCCCTGCGTGTTTAATTAGCACATCCGTCCACCATTCAAATATTTAATGAGGTTGCTTTTTCTCCTCTTGACATCAGGAATTCTGACATTTGCTGAACCAACTTGGTGTCTTAATTAAGGATTCATCTCTATTCTATGATTCTTGGTTCCCAAAAGATTGTGCAGGCGTCGAAAGCCTGAGAAGCAGGCCGTGTTAGGGTCAGAAATAACAATCATCAACATATCGTGAGAACCAGGTGCCAGCAGATCCACACAAACAAACCCGGAAGCCGCAGCAACAGCAGCGTTTCTGACGGGAGAGGTGGCATTGTTTGGCTCTGTGTGCTGGCGCCTGCGTGCTGGGCTTTTTCCGCAGGAACTGTTCAGGAGCTTGCAGATGACATGTTCCACAAGACTGGTGTTCTAATAGACTTGAGAGCATCCGCATGTACTCTCCTCTAAGCTCTAACCGGCGACAGTGACATTGATCCTCTTATCAGTCAGGAGGCAAAGACTTGAGGAGAGTGTAACCTCGTGAGGTCCTACTGCTAAGCTGTAGAATGGCCCAGGTCTTCAGAACATCTTTGTAGTCTCAGCTTCTCTCACCACCTGGCTGAGTTGCCATGGGGGATGAGACAGGACAGTGTACACCCAAGCTCATGGTCACTCAGAGAGTGCCATATGAGCATCCACATCCCACTGCAAGGTTCAGCCACTGGGGCAGCGCCGTGGGGCATCCCCTGCTCCACAGTGTTGAGCTCTTCCCACGTGTCACGCAGACTCCTGGGTACAGGGAAACCTGGTCAGCCAAGATGTGTTGCCAGTCAAGAAATCAGTGCTTCAGAAACAGGAGGTGGGCTGGGGTGTGTCGGCTGCAGAGTTTTCAGGGAACAGGGCTGAGTAAATGGCTTCTGGTCCCTTTTGCAGAGCATCTGTGGTACAAAACACAGGTCCCCAGGTCCCACTGTGATATGTGCAGCATTCTGAGCCCTTGTGCTTGACCTTAGGATGCTCCTCATGTTAGTTCAGGTGTGTGCATGTATGTGTGTGCGTATGTGTGCACTGATGGTACAAATCAGAAAGAGGGGCAGCCTAGAAGAGGTGAAGGGTGTGGGCTTTGCTTCACGATGCAGCTCAGAAGTGTCTCTCTAAGGTATAGGCATTCCAGGTAGGTCCCCTGATGACCACACCCTCACGTGCTGCAACCTTTGTGTGTGTGTGTTCCCAACCCACAACTGTTGACTGCGGGCCAGCCTGAAGATACCCCAGGTTCTGTGTACAGAGATGGTGCCTGTCACTGTTGATGCCATGACTTAGCTTTCCATCCCCAGGCCTCATGCATCCCGAGTCTGGCATCCTCCCAGCTCCAGCCTGAATCCCCACTATGACAGCAGTGCCTCGAGAATGACTCCTCTGCCTCAGGTGTCTCCACTGCTAGGGGCTCATTTGGCAGTTCCTACACTGGAATGTGTAATGAACCCTATGAATTCATATTCTATCTGTGTCTGTTGAAGGAGGACCAGCTTTCTGCCCTGCTGGGAGCCCACTTCCCCTCTGAGCACAGGAGACCACCATCTGTGGAGCCCTGGGTCCTTCTGTGCCCTGGACCAGGCACCTGGGGTATAAAACTGCCTCCCTGAGTCCTGTGTGGGATGGCTGAACCCCAGTGAGTAAGCTTGTTGGGGTGTGGCTACCAGGCTCAGGGCCCTTAGCTGGAATAAAACACAGAAATACAATTATGTCTGAGAGCCACACACAGTTGAGAAGTCAGTACTATAGATAGGACCCCCTCTTTGTATGGCAGACTTCATAAGAGCCCCCAAACAGGGCAGAAACACAGGAGAGGCTGCTACCCTCCCGCACAGCTACTCGCCTTCGAGCAAGATGGGATCTCAGACATTTTTCATCTCTCCGTCACTATCCCTAGCAATTGTACTGCATACAGTAGGAGCTGGCAGTTGCACCACATACAGAAGGGGCTTGATAAGTGTTTAAGGGGTCTGCTGGCACACCCCTCTTACCTGAGGTCTCTTGTACGTTGTCCTGGGTCTCTCTAAAGGGTACAGCCGATCCTCAGCACACACACAGGACTCTGCTGAGCTGGCTCAGCTGCTGACCCTGAGAGCCACCTGTCCTCTTGTCTTTTGATGCTGGAGAGAAAAGGCCACCGTATAAGACACAACGGAGGGGAGGGCCCTTTGTGGCCTTCTGTGGCTGTATACTACCCCAGGAATCGCCCCCGGGAGCTGCTGCCAGGGAGGGCTACACACAAGATTCTCTGGGCTTTCACTGTAGCCAAAAATGAAATAAAAAAAAATAATTAAGAGCTTGGACTCCAAAGGTCGAAGGATTAAAAATCCCCAAGGCAAAAATGAGCCACAGTCAAAGAGACCGGGGCTCTTATCTGCCCTCCACACATGCTGTCCTGCCCCGTACAGTTGGCTTTAATTATTGCTATTTCTTTTTAAGTTAAAGATGAATTTGAGACAGCAATGAACTTGGAAGGTTTATCTTCCAATTACAGGAAACCTGTTCATAATGATCACTTAGGGCGGCTGTGACTTTCCTGAGAATCACAGGGAAGAACAGAGACCACAGACAACAAGGGCAACCCCATCCCAGATGAGCTATGACCCCGCCACATCTGTCCCTGTGGGCAGGGTCTCTGCTCCAGAGTATCCTGTCACCTGCACCGAAGAGCCAAGTCGACTACTCACAGCACCAGGAATACCAACGCCTTGGCCATGGGTCTGCTGAGATCACTGGGGAACCTTCACCCTTTCCCTGCACAGCTCAGCCAGCAGAGTACCCATTGGACACCAGTGGACCCTCCCCGCTGTGCTAACAGCCCCGTGTTTCCTGCCTTTCTGTACTTTGACACCGTGGCCATCATGTGTGTGTCCAGGGGGGACTTTGATGTAGAGGGCTTTGTAAAGTACACACACACACACACACACCCTGGGTCCCAGGGTGCCTGGTGATCAGAGCCCACAGTCAGGGGGAGGAGGTAAGGACCTAGAATCCTAGATAGTACATGGTGCCCATGGCCATGGGCAGGTGTTCAGCTTGGCACCGGTAGGCAAGCTTAGACTGGTGGTTCTGACTGGCAGCTGCTAACAAGGGTGCAGCCGTGGGTGCCTATGGGACTCTCACTGACTGTGGGCCACTGTCTCCACCCTGGTGCCTCTCGCATCCTTGTCTGAAAGGAGCTACGCTGGCCGGAAAGTGGTTCATATGATGATTTGAAATTCCCCAAGAGCCCACAACGCTCTACTCTCATCGGGTTAGAGAGTGCAAGAGCCAACTCACTGATCTGATCGTAGTTCTGTGGTCTGCTCAGGGTTCCTGGAAATCAGATCAAAGCAGAAATGAACAAGTGGGAACAATGGGCAGGAAGGAAAGTGCAGTTATTCATCCAGCAAACACTTTCGGGACCCACGTGTACACAGGTGCAAGGCTAAGGGAGACCAAGCCTCCCTCCCTCTTCCAACCGCATGTCTCCTTTTCTCTCCCCCCTTTCTCTCACTTCTTAATGATTTAAACTAAGCCCTCCTGGATTAAATCTTTATTTCAAGGGCTTTCTCTCCCGCCCATATCCTGTCCCTCATAGCTCTTTCTCAGAGCATCCACAGACTGAAGCTTAAGGAGGATGCACACAACCAAACTGTAGTGGCCACCAGACTGACTGTCCAAACCAGGCAGGGCAAGTGCTTTATATGAAACACTGGGTGGAAGGGTGGGAGGAAAAATCACAGCGATACCAGGGGACACTCCCACAGGAGACAAGCCCACAGTAATGGCTACAGAGAATAGGGTGAGTATGGGCTGTCTCCGCTAGGAAGGACTACAGCCATTTGCCATCTGGCTATACATTTTCTGAGGCTCAGAAGGTCCTCCTCTCCCTGGCAGAGCCCCTGATGCCCAAAACCTACACAGCACCTTCCAAAGTGCCCACCACCATAGCTGCAGGAATTCTTTTGTCACAGTCCATATTTGGAGCCCAGTGGGGAGGTCTGAAGTCAGGGAGCAGGAAGAGGTGTCCTTCCCTCAAGTGCTTGAGCAATGGAGACCTGGGGACATGTGGAGCTCAGCATCCTTGAACTACCCCTGTGGCATCTGCAGCATCTCCCTCCGGGTAGCTGGGCCCTCCTCCCTCTTGCCTTTTGTCAGAGAGACAGCGCCACCCACTCAGGCCCAGAGAGGCTGAGAGGAAGCCCCTGTATCAGCCTTCCACTTTCCACCTTCCTTCGTGCCTGCTTCCTTCACTTCCTGTCCTAGGATCTGGACCTCACAGAGACAACGCTGCCACATCAAGTCCTTATAAAAACAAAATTAGCTGTATTGCTTCTCAGTCTAACATACCCATGACCTTATAAGAATCACAGTATGAGTAACTGTCATGGTTACTAAATTCATGTTGATGCAAAAAAAAAAAAACAGGTTCTTCTGTGCTGGGAGACTGGAGGAGCAACTAACTGGTTAGAAACAGGGCTGGGAGCAACCATGACCAGCTTTACTGGGAGCAAAGCTCACGTTCTCAAATGCATACTCTGTGGGATGTAGAATAATGTTTCCCAGCTAGGCATCAGTAGCAGCCAACTTTATGGGGTTTTTGTTTGTTTTGGTTGGTTGGTTGGTTGGTTGGTTGGTTGGTTGGTTGGTTGGTT
>NC_022033.1:2148254-2149141 GCF_000317375.1 Microtus ochrogaster | reverse complement strand
TATGAATTCTGGGGCCTTTTTTCAAACCCTAAAGTGAGTCTTAGAAGACTATCCACACCTGGGGTCCAGAGAGCCTGATCGCAGAGCCATGCTGTGTGGTCCCTTGTCATTGTCTTCATACTTGTCTGTGAGCTGGTTTTGAGTCCTCTTCTTATGACACCAAAGATGTTGCATGGATCACGTGCCGTGAACCAAAAAATAAACGTGTGATTGTTGCTGGAAGGGCCAAGTTCAGTTCTTGAGGATTCCAACACTGAAGTCAGAGAAAAGAACAAGAACATTCTCAGGATGCAGGGAGAGCCACAAAAGGGCAGAGACCAGAAGCACAGAGGGCATGACCTCCACGGAGCGGAGGGAGAGACAAGGAAGGAATAGGCCAGCAGGGTGTAAAGAAAGAAAAAGAAAAAGATTTCCTCCAAGCGCCAAGTCCCCCACCCAAGGAGTCACAGAAAAGAGTCCCTGTTGTGCCAAGGGAAGGGCTTAAAGCCAAGGGCACAGAGACGGAAAAAAAGTGAACAGGAAACAGTTAAAGGCACTGAGGGGAGAGAACAGAGTATTCAGTGGTGAGGAGGCAGACAAGCTCGATCTGGGGGAGCCTCACGTCTAGTGTGGAGACACTGTGAACATTGGAAGAAAGAGAAAGGAAGAAAGGGAAAATAGTGGATGGGTATAAATGGATGATTGGATGCGTGGTTAGATGAGGTGGATGGATGGAGGATGGATGGATGCATGGATGGATGGATGGATGGATGGATGGATGGATGGATGGATGGATGGATGATGGATGATGGATGGATGAGGTAGATGGATGGATGGATGGACGGATGGATGGATGAGTGGATGGATGAGTGGATGGATGGATGGATGGATGGATGGATGGATGGATG
>NC_022033.1:2133822-2148154 GCF_000317375.1 Microtus ochrogaster | reverse complement strand
GATGGATGGTTGAATGGATGGATGAGTGGATGGATGGATGGATGGATGGATGGATGGATGGATGGATGGATGGGTAGATGGATGGTTGAATGGATGGATGAGTGGATGGATGGATGGATGATTAGATGAGGTAGATGGATGGAGGATGGATGGATGGAGGATGGATGGATGGATGGATGGATAAATGTGTAAGGTTGTGTGGATGAATAGAATGTATAAACATGAATGGGTGGATGCAATGGATGGATGGATGGAGAGATG
This sequence comes from Microtus ochrogaster, assembly GCF_000317375.1. Classification (NCBI taxonomy): domain Eukaryota; kingdom Metazoa; phylum Chordata; class Mammalia; order Rodentia; family Cricetidae; genus Microtus; species Microtus ochrogaster. The sequence goes on along the minus strand of NC_022033.1, from coordinate 2,147,893 downwards.
GATGGCATTATAGATAGATGATAGGAGAGATGAGATGATGGATGGGATTAGATGAATAGAAGGATTGATGGACAGATGTAAGAAAATGTAAGAAGGTTAAGGTCAGAGATGAGAAATTAAATTAGAGAACGTTCAAAGATACAGGAAAAGAATAGCACCATGGCTGAATGAAGAGGCCAGGCTGGCCCTGCATGCCAGCATTGGTTTGTGTACCTCATGGCATCATAGTGCCCAGCAGGCGAAAAGCTTTCTAAGGAACACTGGAAAGGTACAGTGAGGACAGAGCAGAGCTGGGCATGCCCAGTGACATGGGAACCCGGTGGTCAGCAGGAGGAAGGACTCCACAATTCCCCATGAAGAACAGAGATCCGTTCAGCTGTGTTGAGTTCAGATTGTCGTGTGTACAAATTTTCCCCCTTCCCATGACTCATCTTGATGGGACTGCTTCAGACATGGGCCACTTGGTGGTTTTGCTGCTAGGTTCAAGCAGAGTTGCATTCTGTAGAACATGGAAACAGAAGGGACCCAAGCGCTGATGGTCTTTAAAGAGTGTCCACAATTTCCCTTATTGCACACAGCATAGAATGGGGGATTGTGCTGCCTCCGGTGGAGGTCCCCCAAGGTGCCGCCAGGCACACTGGTACTGTAACGGAGCAAAATAGAAGGCACTGACACCCAGTAATGTTCACCTGTGGTCAGCCCCTGTCTTCCCTGGGAGAAGGAATAAGAGCAGGAGTGGATAAACAAGGGGGCATTGGGACAGGAGCCAAATGGACGCCTACCTGAGCAGCACCGTGATGCTCCAAGATGCTTGGCATCTGCTCAGCGTGGTACTGAGCGGGAGACGGTAAGGAACTAGGAGCTCATTACTTCTGCACAGTGGCCAGTGGACTCGGGGGAGCCAGCCACTCCAACTGGGCTCTTCAGAGCTCCCTCAGCAGTGGTCCCCAACAGGATCAGGAGCCAAACTGGCATCTGATAGTCAACACTGACTCTTGTTAACTTGACTAGTTGGTTGATATCCTTCTGGCAGTTGGTTCCCTAGCCGGTTGCCGCTCTGTATTTGCTGGGTGTGCTCATGACTCAAGAGCTCACAGGCAGCTTGGAAGCCTAGAATGAAACCACCCAAGACACTCTTTTGACAGCAAAAGCCTCCTCGAGGAATGACAAAGACTTTTCTCTGTAGAGCCTCTCTGCTCACACTGAAGTCAGCGTGGCAGCTGGAAGGAAAGGTGGAGCAAGGCTCTGCTCTCCACACTGGGGCCGTCCCTGCAGTGTCAGGGGGGAGAACCATTTGTCTGGCCTCAACCTCCTCGCACCATCTAAGTTTCTAATGCAGAGCTGCGGGTCGGGAGCTCCTGGGGCTGAGAGCAGCGTCGGCATTCCTAGCCAGTCATGTCATGCCGTCTCTTACATTATGAATACCACTGGGAACAAAAACTTCCCTAGTCATCCAGCAGAGCCACCACGGAGCTTGCTAGGTCAGAGGCTGAGCCTACCTGCTGGCCTCCCTGTGCCAGAAGCCCTCTGTTCAGAGGCAGTGATGGCTTTCTCATTGGTCTGATCGTGTTGTCTTTGTGGATGGTGCCCATGGGAGAGGGCATGGGGGAGAGAAAGCGATAGATCTGCCTCCCGTGTGAAGCTCTGTAGCTTCCGGTGTTCAGTGGGAGGTTTTGTGATAAAATCCATGGAAAAGCAGCAAGCATTCTCTCTGGCTAAAGGAATGCATGTGCGTGCTCAAAGCCCTTCATGTTGGCGTCCTGCCCATCATCCAGGTCCGTCTTCCAGCCAGGGGAAGCCATATGCCCCCGGAGGGTCACAATACTGATTCCACATGGATCTTGGTGGCCAAGCTCATTGCAAACTCACTGCTGACACAGTGTCCCCCAGACCGGTCCAGTTTGCACAGGGACTCACATCCAGATGACAACATGAGTGTGCAGGGGATACGTGCCAACGCAGCTCAGAAAACAGGAGAACAGTCACATCCACAATACCTACCTGGAGACTGGCTATACAGTCCATGCTAGCTGCTGGGATTCCATGTCGCCACTGTCTGGAAGAGGGAGGACTCATGAGAGTCTGGAGGAGTGTGAGACACAGTGTCACATGATCAGAGCACCCCCACCCTCAGACAGGTAAGACTCGGTGTGTAGATTCTAGTCTAAGTCACCTGCCCTGGGAAGAGACAGTTGCTTCCACGAGGTGGAGTAGAGACGGATCTTCAGGAGTTGACAGGGGGTTGCTGTGGAGAATTTATTAAACATCCTTGAGCACATACGTGGTTCTCCTACTAATAGAAAATTGCTTTCATCCCCCAGCAAACTCAGGGAAGATTAATTAAACATGAGACGCTGATTACTGTCAGAAGAATGCTGGCATTCTGGCCGTGTTTCGGGTCTGTCTTTGGGTGGTTCTCAGTTCTGTTTATCCTGACAACTCCTTAATACTGACCCAGGTTAGCCAGAGCAGGTGGCTTTAGGTCTGACCTTGGGTGGTTCTCAGTTCCGTTTCTCCTGATAACTCCTTAATACTGACCCAGGTTAGCCAGAGCAGGTGGCTGTCCACAGAGGGATAGAGCAGCACAGCCCTCCAAAGAGGGCTTCGTCCGAGTTCCCGAGGAGATGGCTGGCGGCTGCGTGGGCGATGCTATAGATCCAGCTCCGTGAAGCATTCGGTTCCTTGAGTATTCAGGCACCTGGTCTGCTCTCTACGAGCTATGAGATGATAGTAAGAGGACCCCAGTGAACACCTCAGGATTTGAGGAGACCCCTGGGAAGCAGGAGCCAGCTCACAGGACACAGGCATGAACAGGCTTGGACATAGCTGTACCCCAGCACCGCAGTCTGCCCCCCCCCCAGCTGACTCACCTGCCCTCAGTGGTCTTCAGGCCTCACTGCCCTCCTTTGTTCTGCTCAGTGCGGCTAAACTCAAGCACCATTTATTTTAGCACAGGTTTGGAGCCATCTGCTGGGTGCCTGGTGTCAAAGTGAAGGACAAAGAGGCAAGGATTCCCAAACCCACCACACCACGGGTTTCAGAACCCAACAGATGCTGTGGTCCTCAGGGCCCCAGTGTATATAGAGGACCTGGAAATATTATATTCTTTTTAAATCGGGAAGAAAAGGTTACCTAGCCTACGTTATGATTTTTGCTTTTGTTTTTTGTTGTTGTTTTTGCTTTTGATTTGCTTAGCAGTGGATTATAGTTCTCATGTTTCTGGAGGAAGGTGAAGTACAGCAGGTGGTAGATGCTCTGGTGGGCAGGCTGAGGTCTGGTAAAGAGATGGACAGGTGGAGAGCAAACAGTAGCTACCCTGGGGTGCAGTTCACCAGGCTGGGTGGGAGTCCACTGAGGATGATTGTCATAGATGTCCAAAGGCAAGGTCTACCTGCAGGGAGAATCTGGGGGTCAATTTGGCATGAGCCAGGAGACGTTGTGGGGTGGGAGAGGCAGACGCTGAAAGGTCCTAAGAATCTGGCATGACCATGGAAACAAAGTCCTCCGCATGGGTCCTGTTGCTGCCATGGTGGGTGACCTTGAGCTTAGGGGGTTGAATGTGTGGGTATATTTGTCTCCCCGCTCTGCAGCTGGGAAGTCTCACAAGGAAGAATGTAACTTGGAGATTTCTCATCCCACCTGATCCCATGGCCACTTTTAAAATAACCACTCGGAGGCTTAATATTAATTACATACTGTTTGATCTATTAGCTCAGGCTTATTATTATCTAGCTCTTACAACTTAAATTAACCCATTTCTATTAGTTTATATTTTACCCCAAGGCCCATGGCTTGTTACCTCACATCTTGCTTCTCTGGCAGCTGTTAGAGTCTTCCAGGCTCCACCTTCTTTTTCCCTTTATCTTTGCTTGGATTTCCTGCCTGACTCTATTCTGCCTGGCTATTGGCCAAATCACCTTCTTTATTAACCAATGGTAGGTAATAAAACATATTCACAGCATACAGGAGGGCACCTCACATCAGCAGAATCCACTCCAATGCCTTGTTTGAGGTTTAGCGGTCCCTGAGTCCCTCGGCTGTGACGTTTCCTCCATCCTGTAAACCAGCAGTCACATCATGCTGACCTCTGCTTCTGCCCTGAGTCACCTCTCCATCCTCAATTCCTAACCAGTCCTGAAAACCCCTGTTGCCACCTCTTCATTGCACACCTGTGGAGCCTGAGTGTGTCAGAAAAAACACTCCACCACTCCTTTTGCCGTCTGTGTTGCACACATGTCAAGGAACATAATGCTGAGTGCAAGGGCCCACTTGCCAGCCCAGAGCCTGCCCTTCTGCGTTGGGCAGTGGGCTTGGCAAGGATTGCACTTCTGTTTCTCTTTAGATCTTGGCATGCCTGTTCCCTGGTTCCTTTTCCTTCTCCTTCTGTTGTCTGTGGGACACCATCACTCTACCAGGCTGCCCCTGTGTGACAGGTACTCAGGAAAAGTAACTGACACTAGGTGGAGAGATGCCCTTGGAGAATTGAGAGAGGAGAGACAGAGAGAGAAAGACAGAGAGAGAGAGAGAGAGAGAGAGAGAGAGAGAGAGAGAGAGAGAGAGAGAAAATTCACTGTGTACAGGAAAGAGTAACAGGCCATGTGCCAGGAGGGACCAGGATGGAAAATTCCTGAGAGGAGCCTGATTGGATGGGGAGGTCTCACGTGACTAAATGGGGTTCTCACAAAGGCAGAGCTGGACACCAAGGGTGAGAACGAGGGTCCTGACTGCACGGCAGGACTTAGTAGGGTCATTGCTAAAAGTAGATGGGGAGGTCAAGGTGGAAGTGGCCAGAAGGGGAATCAAGGTATCCCAGCTGAAGTCTGATGGGTACATAGTACACTAGAGCAGCCTCTGGAGGTTGGCATGGGTAGCGCCAGTGGGCATGCAGACAGATCAAACCCATGAAGGACGGGATCTGGACTCAAGGTCAAGTCCAGGCATGCCAGCACCAGTCCCTTGCTCACTGTCCAGGGTGTCCTCTGCTCTCAGGGCTTCATGATAAGGGAAAGAGCTTTTGACCATGGGGGTCACTGTGGGCGGGCTAGGCACCAGAAGGGTAGGGTTAGAGTGCAGAGGAACTCTGCCCAGTCCCCTCACAGCCTGCGTGTGCAGCCTCCCCAAATTTCAACAGCTGCTGCTCTCCATTGCCCTTGGTCCTCTGTTCTGAAATACAGAGTGCAGGGTTAGAGGCAGCCAGAAATAAGAACGTGAAGCAGTGATGGTGCAGACAGTCTCCTGTACCCACAGGAGTCTCAGGTAAACAATCCTGTTTGCTGGGAGCCAGGGAGATGAGCGTTCTGCAGTGAGAATTCCAGACTCCAGATGTGCAGAAACTTCTGTAGTCTCTAGACTTAGGATCCACCAGGAGTCAGTCAAGCATCCCAAAGTGACAGGAAAGTGTTTATGAGGATGGACAGCCAGTCACCAGGCCCTGACTCTCCATCAAGGGCAGAGGGAGATGGGGATCAGGAGTGGTGATGTCGCGTGTTGGCGCAAACCAAAGGTGCAGCTATGGCTTCACTAGTTGCCTTGAAGAAGTCAAGATTTTTCAGTTAGGGACATCCTAGTGACATTTGCACAGAGGGTTTAAGGATAGATTCGTTGTCCTTGAGAGTCCCTCGTTCTGTGCAGAAGAGTTCCCAGTTGCCCTGCCTACCTGTAGCTCTCATCACTAACATTGTGTCAGAGACAGGGGAAGTTCCAGGATGTTGCCTTCCTCGGGAGTCTCTGGTCCTGAGGGACTCTGAGTCACATTACAGCCACATCCAGCGGGATGGAGCATATACTATTTTTAAATGGAAATGAACATACATGAATAAAAAGCATTCGCAAACGAATTAATGTAGAGGTTGTGTGTGCACACGTGTGTGTGTGTGTGTATATACGTGTGTGTGTGTGTGTGTAGTGTGTGTGTACATGTGTGTGTGCATGTGCTTGTGTGTATGTGTCTGTGTCTGTGTGGTGTTAGGGATCAAACCCAGAGCTTCAAGCATGCTTATCAAATGTTGTACCACTGAGCTGCACCCTAGTCCCTATATTTGGTTTTCAGAAAACTTGATCCATTTACAAACAGATTTGCAAGATGGAAGCACTGCAGGGATTTTTGTTTGTTTGTTTCTCTTGTTGTTCAAACAGAGCCCTCCTATACATCCCGTCAGGCTGCGGTAGCAGAAGCCACAGACTGGGAGACTTAACAGGACTCATTCAACCTCTTTCATCCCTAGAGGGTAGAAGTCTGAGACCAAGGCCCCCCACTCCACCCCTGGCCTCTCCCATCGGTGTTCAGGGCACTGCTGTCTCCATGTGCTCAGGTGTCCAGAGGGAAAGAGCAGGCCCCATGCAGTCCCTTCCCTTGGGACACCAGTCCTCTGGCAGGAGGGTCCGTCTTACTCAGGAGCCTCCCAAGCTTCCCAAGAGATCCATCTAGGAACACAACCACTGCGGTGTTACTACCCCGGGGCTCCTCCTAGCCGGGAGGGAGGGAGGCTGCAGACACAGCCCAGACCTCCCCACCCATCACCGTTCATCCTCCTCCAAGTATCTCAAGCGTTCCAAACATAGAGCCATGGAGAACTGGGAAATTCTGCCAAACACTTCAGGAAGGCGGTGAATTGGGTAGCGGAAGAGAAGCTTCTTCAAGGAATTGGAGCGCATCCAGCCTCAAACATTTTGTTACAACAACATTTTCTGATTCCAAAGTACTGGGGTTAGTTAACTTCTGTGTCAGCTCCAAACTGCAGGTGTGGGCTTAAAAAGAAGAAGGAGGAGGGGGAGAGGAGGAGGAGGAGGAGGAGGAGGAGGAGTCGTCTCCTGGTGCTTGGCCAGTGTTCAGTTCACAGCAGCTTCCTTTCATTCCAAACAAGTTTACAGAGCTAAGCAAGAGGCTGGAGGAGGGGAGGAAGGTCTCCTATCTTCTGCAACCCCCGCCATACCCTGGATGATTAGGAGCAGGCAGGCTCAGCTTGAGCAGGGCAGCATAACTCTCCCTGGCATGCAGAGTCCCTGTTGACTCCACTGGTCCAGACCCACACTGGAAGATGGGACCGAGGTCTGATCTCGGGTTCATAGGGAACACTCCTCTTCAGGGGGCACCTGGTTGTCTCAGCCCCTCCCTTTCTCAGACATTCGTGATCTCCCAAATCTGAGGCGATGGTGAGGATTCCAGAAACATAGACTACATATTGCTGCAAAGAGTCAGGCTAGGAGGAAAGCTGACAAAAATCTACCTCAAATGAGGTAGCATGAAGTCATCTAACAGGGAAAGGGCTATATGCATAGAGACACATGCCTACACATGCATGCAGGTATATGCATGCATACATAGGCATACAGACTCATACGTGCATTCACAGACATGAACATCATACTTGAAAATATCTCCTGTTTGACTTTGTGAGACCTGGGAGTTCTGAATATAAAGCAGAGGAAGATGTGTTCTGGCTGATTGCGACCTGGGAGGCAGGAGCTTTCTGAAGGTGGAGGAGGGTCCAAGGATAGAGTTCCATGTCTGTGTGTACGTGGGCATCATGAGGAGTGCACTAGAGAACACGGTCCCACCCCTGCTTGCAGTGAGGAGCAGCAGGCTGCATTCCTGCCCGGCTCCCGCATCACCTCCTACATCACCTGCTTCTGAGGAAGAGCTTACTCGGGACATGGCAGTTTGTGGCCCACCTGCTGCAAGATTGCAGCCTCCCAAGGACAGTTAGACAGCAGCCATTTTTAAAAGTTCATCACCAAAACATGGCCCAGGCTCCGCCTGTCATCTTGGTCACATGCTTTAACCTTGTCACCATGCAGTGGGCTCCCATCTCTCAGCTTCAGTTAGTGTGAGATGTCAGACTGAAGCAAGAAACACCCCAGTTACGAATGCCACTCACTGCAGGTGGGTGGGTCACACATCTCCTCCTGCCATCCTCAGAGGGTCACAGACACGGGCAGCACAGCCACCTTCGCTCATGCTCAGTCAGACAGGCAAACATCCTACATAACAACACAGGAAGGTAACCCCCGTCCTGATGCTGCTTGTTCAGCGGAAGATTTCGGTCATGGTGTGGAAGCTGGGTGAATATAGGTGGAGCTCACAGATGGAATCGAGACCACTAGCAAGGCCCCATGGGTAAGAGAAGAGCAGTAGACAGGGCTTGGGGGCCACCTACCACCATTCACTGTACTTGCCTGCCCCTGGCATTTGTATCAGCTGTAAGGACCAGCTCCACTCTCCAGGTGGGGCTCCTCTGTTGATGTCCAAGGGCTGGTCACATGGCAGCAAGTATAATCCAACCTCATCTGGCCCCTCTTGATGTCCCAGCTCAAAGCCTGCATCTGTGAGCTGGTGGCCCAGCACGATCAGATTCTAGTCTGTCCTTCATGCTTTCTTTCCAAGTGTCTGTTTCCAAAGTCTTCCTCTTGCAGGCTCTCCGAGAACCTTGCTGTGGTGTCGCTGAAGTTGTGTCACCAGGTTGTGATTTGTAAGTTGTCACAGCCTTGCTTTAGGAGTGCGACCAATATTTTCAATTGCACTGGGCACAGGAGCTGAGCAGCTCAGCGCTGATCACGTGTAAGATGCAGGGAGAGACAGCAGCGTCTATGAGGAAGGTTTTGGGTCTTGCTTGTGCGGTGGAGCAGGGCTCAAGATCAGCTTTGGAAGGCCGGGTGAGTGGGAACTGCAGGAGACTTACAGGGAGTGCCAGTCTGTGATGACTTCAGACTCAGTAGGTGTTTCCAGGTCTGTCTGGGTCACTATGGAAGAATACCTAGAAGTACCTTGTTGGTCTCTGTCTTGCCCAGGAACAGAGACCTGGCCTGGCTGAGGCTCATGGAAGCCATGGAAATGTCACGGTCATTGTCGATGCCCAGTAGCATGAGACTCAAGATGGGGACATTGCCGTTGCCTCGCCTGTGAATGCTGACTCAGGGTGACAACCTCCAGGTGCTCCCTCAAGGGTGCGCAGCCTTCGGCCAGCCCAGCTTCCCTGTCACTTCTGCTTGCCTCTCTCAGCCTGTTCCCCTGCCTGTAGCTGCTTGTCAATCATATGGGATCATATCAACTCTTTGTTCCCAGTCCATTGCTGGCTCCCCACCACATTTAGAACAGAACTCGCCGGTGTGGTCCTCAGTGACCTAGCCACTGCTGACCCCTTACTGCCCTGGGGCACTTATCTCCAAGTGGACATTGTTTGTGGACCTCAGCATACCTTCTCTGGGTTTTTCAATAGTTCCAAGTTCTTCCTGACGCAGAGGTTTTTGGTAATGGGGGTACCACTCTCCTGCATGTGGCCTGAGCACCTTGTTCTTCCTGCCCAGTCCCCCTTTGTGAGGCTTAGCCTGACCACCTCTTCCTGAGCTCTGAGCAGATGCTCTCTCATGACCCTGTCTGGCCACATTCACCTCTTCTTTGTTTTTTGCACCCTTCATGAGCTCAGCTGGGGCCTGGGTTTGTTCGCTGATAAGTTCCTAATATTTGTCTCAAAGCCAGGCCCAGAGCTAACAATGCCTACACATTACACAAGCTGCTGTCTGCATCTCTGATGTGTGTGTCTGCATGTGTCCAGATCCACGGAGAACAGATGCAGTGCACTCTAGGAGTGTGTAGCTGCAGCATGTCTTGGGAGCACGGGCCACAATGACCGGCACTGTTTACAGAACTATTGGAATACTACCCAGGAAGCATCATTAACACGTACTTTGTTCTTTTGGAAAGCGCACACTGAGCATCTACTGGGGCTGGAGTGGGAGTGTGCTAACCACTGAGTCTCTCAGAAGAGTAGCCAACACCTTCACCTGCTAGGAAGCCAAACTTTAGCATTGAGATAAAAAGTCACCCACAGGCAATGTTTACCTTGCATTCCAAGGATTTATTTCCGCCCTCCAATGTAATAATAATAATAATTATAGGCCTTTGGTGGTTGTAATTCACAAATAAGTGGTGTTTTCTCAGTGCTAACAGCTAGCCTCACCCTTCCTACTAGTGGGATTCGGTTCACCAGGACCTTAGCTGGAGTCTTAATCAGCGTAGCCGTATGTGGACCATCTTGCACAGTTATGCTTGCTTTCACCAGGGCTGACATCACCCCTGACTGAAGGCTGTGCACAGAGGACAGCGGACAGACAAGTTTGTGTGCACAAGGGTCATGTGATTGTGCATCCCGATCACAGACGCTGGAACTTACAAACTACCCAGGCCCCATGGATATGTGGTTTTCCTGTCACCAAGAGGCACATCCCCTAGGCACAGGGCACCTCCCAGAAGCACAGTGGTACAGCTCGTGTGTCCCCTGAGTCACCCAGCAGCCTGGCCATGCACAACACACTGACCAGCGTGTGAGCTCCTAAGATCCCTGTGCTCTCTGCTAGTGACCCCACCTTCCAGGTAGACTGAGGACCAGAGATGTACCCTGCCATAAGGGTGTCCAGTTCATCTCATCTTCTCCAACTTAAAGAAGACCCAACTTTCCGAATCTACACTCATTCTTTTCCAGTGAGTTAGTGGAATTGGGGCCTGTCTGGAGATTCTGTCTCCTTAATAGGCTACAAAATCTCTTTCGGTTCAATTGGCTTTCATGCTGGTCATGGCAGAGATGAATGCTCCCGGTAAAGGGCTCCAGCTCCGGGAAGAAAGACAGCCCCTCAAACTGTATTGCTGCTGTTGACAGGGAGGGCAGAATCCCACAGAAAGGAGTGATGGACGCTGGTGGCTGGGAGCAACTGTTTCTCGTCAGCCTGTGCTCAGAGGCGACTCATGGAGGTAGGATAGCAGCCTGCCATCACGGAAAAGAGAAAGGAACCAGAAAGACCAAGGTCCTGGAAACCGCCTTGTAATGTCATTTCTTTAATTATGGGAGAAAAATCACATGTTGTTATAGGAGGCGATAGGGTTCCTGGACCACAGACCCTAGTGAAGTGACCGTGCGTGGCCTGCCACGGTCCTTCTCTGAGTCTCCTTGTGATCATGCACGTATGTGTCGGGGTTCACTGTGGCAGCAGGACTGGCCTGTGCAGATTAGTGCCTAATGGCCAACATATAAACCTGGCTGTTTGATGAGCCGTCATCATGACTGTAATGTCTGAAAGCCGCGATGGGGCCGCAATCTCTTCAACTGGGATTTTATGGCTTACATTTCAGTTGGATTAGAAATTTTTCAATATTGTAAGTAGTGTGATAATGAACGCCCTTAATCTTTTTTTCATTTTTCAATTATTTCCTTTGGTAAATTCTTAAAGACTAAGATTGTCAGGTCCCAACTCGCAGACGTTTACCATGCTTTTAATAAACAATGAATGCAGTCCTTGAGGGCGATTGATTACACATATCCACCATTAGCGGTCCAGAAAATCCATTCCAACCTTTGGGCTTTGAAATGTAATTTTACCCAATTACAGTCGTGGAGATAACACTAGTGACATTCATTCTTTTTTCCACTGGAAAAAAAAAAGCATTTTCATTCCTCATAATGACAAATAAATTTCAAAAAGGACAAAATCTTTCATTGATTAGTTGTATATGAGAAGCAATGCAGTTTTAAAAACACATTCCCACACAAGATTGTTTCATCTTGTAATTTATCACTTGGCTTTGTTAATTTGTTAAATGCGTCGCTCTCCTTCTGGGGTTCTTTGGCATCCGTGTGGTTAAGACATGACCCAATCCCAGCTGACAGGCCTTGTAGGAAGTGGCTGGATGAAGGAGGTCCTGATATGTCCAAACCCTAGTGATGGATTCTTAAACTAGTGGGCTGCTGGGAGGTGGGTGGTAGGTCCTGGTGGGAGAAGACCGTTTCCAGGCGTGGTCTCTGAAGGCCTCTTCCTCTGTCTCTCTCTGCTTCGTGAGTACCCTAAGAGACTCCCCTCCACCAGGTCTGCTCCACCATGATGCGCCACCTCATTACAGACCCCAAATCATAAAGTCAAGTGAATATAGCCTGAAACCTTGGCAACTGTGCAAGCCTTTCCCTTCTTGGAAGTCTTCACCTTGAGTGTTTGGTCACACTCGCAAAGAGCTGACTGATGCCACTGGTACTTGCTTCAAACACTTTTGGGTGAGTAGGGTGGCATCACGTGCCGGGGAGGTGACTTGAACCATGAAAGCAGAGCCTGGGAATCTTCAAGGTCCCCTGCATGGCATGATCACTACATAGGCTGACTCATAAACCCGCGGGTGCCTCTCCATGTATTTCCACAGAGAGGAAAGATCCAGAGAAGGGACTGGGCCAGCCGGTAGCCATGACAGAGTCTCAGCCAGCAAGTAGGCACATTTCACAGATAGTTTTGAGTTGGTTTGAGGTCTCTTCTCTTGCAGTGATAAGACACCATGACCAAGGCAACTTATAGAAAACAGAGTTAACATTGAGACTGACAGCTCCAGAGGATTAGAGTCCATGATGTGGATAGAAGCAGCTGGTGGGAGGCAGCAAGGGCAATTGCTACAGCTCACATCTCAAACTTCAAACTGGAAGCAGAGAGCTAACCAGAAATGACCAAGTCTTCTGAAAGCTCAAAGCCTACCCCAGTGGCATACTTCCTCCAATGAGACCACACCTCCTAACCCTCCCCAAACAGCCAATAACTGGGGACCAACTATTCAAATGATTTATGGGTGACATCTCATTCAAGTACCCCAAGTTGTTTCCCTCACCCCATTATTTTCTATGCATGGGTATTTTGCCTGCTTATACATCTGTGTACCACATCCACGCAGTGCCTTCAGAGGCCAGAAGAGGGCCTCAGAACCCCTGGAAATAGTTAGCAGATGGTTGTGAGCCACTATGTGAGTGCTGGGAATTGAACCTGGGTTCTCTGGAAGAGCAGCCAGTGTTCCTAATTGCTGAGCCACCTCTTCAGCTTCCTTTCCTCTTTCGTGACAGGGTTGCTCTAATTGTCCTCCCAGCTCTGACCCTGGAAGCTGGATGACACCCGGCTCCTGGTCATTCCCAAAGTGGTGCTTAATGCTCTTCTGAACCTTTGGCTTCCTGTTCTTTTTCTTCACTTATTAAAAGCTATTCTGAAGGACCCAGGGTAAGACGGAGAAGTGGCTTTTCCAGATTCCCAGCTTAGGAGTTTGCAGAACTGGAATTCAGTGGCTCTTTCATGGTCTCTGTAAAGGGGGAAATCCTGTTGTCTATCTGTGGAAAGAGTGCCGACGGACTGGGCCGGGTGTGGGCATCACGTTCTGTGTTTCACTAAGGAAGTCAATGAAGATAAAGATATCCACAGGATCCTTAACAGTGTCAACACAAGGCTCTCTCTGAAGCGAAATGGGCTACACGGGATTTGTGGTAGGCCAAAATCAATAGTGGCAGATCCACATCGGTAAAGGGACCTAATCCTTCCAGAGACTTTACTGATTAGCTGCTCCGAGGCATCCTCCGTGTGCTTAGCCCGGGAACATCCCTGGGAGGAGTGAGATGGCTCCTGGCAGGGGAGGGTGAGCGCGGCGCTGCTTCTCTGTGTCCCACTGCTGGCCCTTCTGCTGGAGTGGATTAAGGGAGGGCTGTGTGTTCTGCTCTTCACAGGCAGCTGAGCCTCCTGATAACTAGGAACACAGTCCCAGGGTGACTCAGTCAAGGCACAGCGATGCTGGGATTCGCTCAGTTACTGAAGTCCAGCTGCACTTCTCTGTGCAGGGGACCTAAAGTCCTCTCACACCTCTCCCCTGGGGTCTCAGCACGGACGCCGTCCTAGATGGTCTCCTCTTGAGTGCACAGGCAGCCGAGTAAGGGTGTCCCCATTTGGGGGAGGTCTCGCTGAGGTACCACAGTCTGACATCTTCACTACCGTAAGGAAATGATTTGGGAAATGCATAAAGAAAGGTGGTCTGTGTGCCTGCAAGCTTTGGAAACTTAAAGTCCAAAGGACCTAACTTCACAGGGACCACACTGTCATGGCAAGAGAAAGCTCACACTGGCAGACAGGAGCCAGAAAGAGAGAGGGGGGTAACCTTTTCCCGCTTCTAAAAAGGACACACTGGCTTTCCAAAATCACCACACTGGTGACCAGGCTCCCAACACACAAACAAGCCCTCAGGAAGCTCCCGAGCCATTTCTGATCCATAGCAGCCACTAAAGTGTTCTGTGTT
>NC_022033.1:2124533-2133433 GCF_000317375.1 Microtus ochrogaster | reverse complement strand
TGCCCTCTCGTCTCAGCTGTGCAGTGCTGCTGCTGATTTTGGCTCACACAAGGGGCTTGCAGGGCAACATCAAGGAAAGGAAGCTATTCCCACCTGGTGTTCCTATGAGACTTGCTCCACCAACCTTACTCAGGTCAAGACAGACAAGCCAGAGGGCATCTGAGGGAGCAAAGTGGCTGGGAAGGAGCCTCTCAACGGGTGAAACTTCAGGGCACCCCAAGTGTCTCTCATACTCAGAGTACCACGCATTCTAAGGTGGGGCACAGCCAGGGGATGCCAGGCCTGGGACCTGTCAGTCTCAGAGCACACACTCCTAGGCTGGGCTAGAAGCACTCCTGGAATTCTGGGTAGTGTGGAACTATGCACCCCCTTCTCCTGAGGTTGATGGAGGGAGCCCCTGAAGCTGGCTGCTTGGAGACTAGCGTGGTGCCCTGTTTTCCTTGGGAGCAGCGTTTCTTGGACCTATCTCATTCCTCTAAGACTATTTTGCCTTGAGTGACCAGGTGGGTCATGGTGAGGGCAGAAGCCGTTGCAGAGCTTTGTTCCATCCTGACAGGAAGATGGCACATCCCACAGCTGCTCAGTAGAACCCCTGGAACAGAGGGTAGCCCTGTCCTCAAGTGCAGGTAAACTCTGGGATCAGCAGAGAGTCAAAAGAAGATCAGGGAAACTTCCAGAACTAACACGAGCCAGCTCCCACTTCCAGCCCTGCTGCATATATACTGTCCTCCTCTTGGTGATCCTGAAGGAAGCCACCAACAAAGGGCTCGCCTATCTGATGCTTTAGAGTCACAGAAGGGCCTGGACAGGTCTCAGCCTAGGCAGCCCGACTCTCAGGTGACCAGACAGTGAGACACAATGAAGGCAAAGAGGGACGGAAGTCCCCGGGAGCCATTCTAAGATTATGATAGTGTGAATGAGAGATGCCCCCACAGGCTCGTGTGTGCTGTGTGACATGGTCTTCTCACTACAGACCAAAGTATGGCTAGCACCACATTCCAGCTGGTGAACCAGTAAGTTCTGCTCGGGTTGTTTAAGGCCATATGAGTGAGGAGGTAGAGGAACAGCACTGACTCAAAGGCAGTTAAAGTATCAAATGCTCACCCAAGAGTGAGTGACTGCTCACAAACACTAGAAGCCGGAAGCACAAGGCACAGGCTGCAGACAGTTCAATAGTTCAGCAAGTGTCCTTTCCAGGTGGCTTAGTTGGTCTCTGCTTCTTCCAGGGAGCTGGGCTGGTCTAAGAATGTCTCTTTGTAGTCCTCACTGCTTATATTCGCTGGGGGAAGAGAAGATTCGTGAATCTGCTCCGTTTCAGGGACTTCCTGAAGCTAGTGAGTTGTTTACTTCCTGGGATTACAGAGCTTTTCAGTGAAATGGAATGTTTTCCCTCCCCTTAGAACATCCTGTGTTTTAAAAAGCTTTCCTCGGGCTGGAGAGATGGCTCAGAGGTTAAGGACACTGACTGTTCTTCCAGAGGTCCTGAGTTCAATTCCCAGCAACCACATGGTGACTAACAACCATCTACAATGATATCTGGTGCCCTCTTCTGGCATGCAGTCATACATGGAGGCAGCACACTGTATTGGATACATAATAAATTTTAAAAAAAATCTTTAAAAAATAAAAAAAAAATAAAAAGCTTTCCTCAAAGATGGAAGGTTTTGTCTCAGG
Source organism: Microtus ochrogaster (assembly GCF_000317375.1). Classification (NCBI taxonomy): domain Eukaryota; kingdom Metazoa; phylum Chordata; class Mammalia; order Rodentia; family Cricetidae; genus Microtus; species Microtus ochrogaster. The sequence goes on along the minus strand of NC_022033.1, from coordinate 2,131,759 downwards.
GGAAACTGATACACAATAATGTTTGAACACCTGGCCCTCAGCTGGTGGCACAATGTTGGCATTTTGTGAGAGTTTTAGGAACTGAAGCCTTCCTGGAGGAAGAGACTCACTAGAGGAAGGCCCCAAGGCTTACAGAGCCCAGTCCTGCTTCCTGTCCACCCTCTGATTCCTGTTACACAGGAGTAAGAGGAGATGTTGAGCCACGTGCATCTACTTCCACCACCCTGGAGTTCCTTGCCACCAGGCCTCCTACCCTCCTTGATGGGCGATTTCTTCTCAAACCGTGAGCCCAAATCAATCCTTCTTCCTTTGAGTGGCCTTGGGACAGAGTGTGGACAGGTGCCTCCTTATCGGCAAGGACAATCTGTGAGTGACTCCTTTGAATGAATGGGAGGGGGCATCAATCGTGTGTCATATCAGACAGTAAGATGAACACTGAACTCAGAACCCTCCTGGATGCCTCTTTAGCCCAGCCGAGATCTGCGGGGATCTGTGCAGGAGATGGGCTTGTCTCTAGGCAAATGCCTGAAAATGGCAGCCTGTTCCAGAGTCATTGCTAGACCTGAGGGGACAGGCTGGAGAGGAAAGGAAGCCATCCACCTCCTCCCTGCTCTCTGGGACTGCCTTGCCCCCCCCCCCAGACCTATCCGTATTCCAGGCAGCTCAGCACTGAACAGCGAGATCAAAAAGCAATAGCATCCTGAACGAACCATTACGTCCTAAAAGATCACAAAACTCAAAACTAAGCAATAAAAACCTCTAGCTGAATCTTTCATTTTAAGGACCCATCTTGTAGCAGCTTTATTCCCTCTGTGTTTCCAGGAGTCCCCGTTATGCTAAGCACGTGGTTGTCTCTGTGGGGCAAATGGTGGGCACTTCCAGGGCGGGGCATGTGCCACAGAACCCCAGAGAGAGCTCTGCATACACCTAGGAAGACTTGCATCCAGAAGAGCCGGGGAAAGAGTGGCTCTAGTGGCTGTGATACAGATGTGGACCCTGGCAGAGACACCTTCAGCACTATCTGCCCTAGGGACTGATGCCCCCAGGTGGGGCTTGGGGACACCTTTGGATGATGGTCTGCTCAGTTCCTCTGCACGCACTTCTTGGTGACAATCACTACTAAGGTCTCAGTCACAGCATATCATAGAGACCAAGTGACAGGATAAGTGCCTCGCTAGGAGTCACGGGGCTTCTCAGAGCTGAATGAGGCTTAGAACATATTCATATCTCCTCCTAGGACAGTGTTCTCTGGGAGCATTCCTGCCCAACCCCATTGCATCCTGTGGAGGATCCCTCCCTCTCCAGCCCTACCAAATCTATCCCTCACATCCCTCCACATTCCTGTGAATAGCTGAGCTGTTGCCTATCTCAGATGAAAAAATAATCAAAGACATATCAGCCCCATGAGGCTCAGTACTGTGCAGGCTTAACATAACTAAATTCTCAAATTCGAAGAAAACAGTCATACAAAAATTCCTATTTTTCCAAATGGGGAATTGAATTTCCATAGGTCTCAGATCACAGAGTGGAAATGTCGCTTAGCCTAGACTTAGACCCCAGCTCCAAAAGGCAGTGAGACCCAGGGGCTGCTCAACCTTCATTCTGCACCCTGAGTGCTGATGTGTCCCAGAGGCGATCTGGCCACCTTCCTCTTTTGTCTGTGCCTGCAGCTCTGCCTGAGCCAGGGACAGAGGCCATGCCCCTCCGTACCGCTATCCTGTCTCTGTCACTGTGGACTCCGCTGATTCGAGCGCCCCTGGCCTCCAGCTAGAACAGGGAAGGCCTGTGGGCATGTGTTCTGTCCTCATTAAACAAGCAGCATTTAATAACCATAATTAATTCTCTGTGCTGTTCCTGTAAATCAGACACATTAGACAGAAGTCAGCACACACTGTGATAAAGTCACCAGGCATCCTGATCATTAGAGACTGGCGGTACAAAGATTCTCTGCACCTGATCTGGGCTCCGTCTGCCCTTCTTTCTCTGTAGTTCTGCAGCTAAGCTTCAGGCTGCAGGGTCCCCGTTATGCCTGGTGCCCGGCTGTCTCAACATGGGCTTGTGTTTGTGGGGTCCCCAAGGGCTTCATGGAATTCTCCGCTGTTTTATATGTTCTCTTAGCTAGGTTGTTAACATTTGAGCCTTAGGTGTTGCACACAGTCTGGCAGCCCGGGCTAGCAGCCCCTTTGTTCCCCCTCTACACCCCACGCAGGGCGCCGGTGCCACAATGCAGGGAGCGGGTAGGGCAGATGGAATTATGTGGGCGGATCCTGGAGCCAGTCTCATAAGCAACAGTGGCCATCTCTCAGCTCTCGGGAGCAAGGTGGGAAGCAGGTGGACAAGTAGCCCCAATAAACCTGCCCACTCAGCCTCTGCTCCACCCTGGTCATCACAGTGAAAATGGTGGCAGCTGTCACTGCCATGTCCTTCCATTGTACCGGACTCAGTCCAGAGCCCAGCGGGGACACACCACCAATCTACACAACTCAATGCTTTAGGATACTTTCCCTGCCCCCATTTCACAAATGACAAAAGACACAGAGTGGTGAAGACACTTGCATGAGATCACACAGCAGAAAAGCTTGGAGACAGAATGCCAACCAGGCAGTCCGGGCCTGTGCTCCCAGTGGCGCTGGGTATTTAAACCTGAGCCATGCGGGATGGCACAGAAATGCTCAGATGGGTGTGGAGCCAGGAGACGCCTCGGTTCTCTGACCGCTTCTGTTCTTGGTGCTTTGGGCAGAAGGGCCCTGAGGAACGCAAAGCTCTGTCTTTCCCTGGCAGTGAACCGGCCTCAGGGAAGTCATGGAATAGGCCTGCTCCAAACCGCGTGTTCAGACCTAGTGGGAGCGGCACGTGGCTGAGGCAGTACCCGGGTCTTCCAGAGCTTTCTGCTGTGTTCCATATCCATAGAATGTCACCCCTGAGGACTGGTGGCTGGCTGAAGGTGTCCATGGCTTTGCTGTTCAGCTAGTCACAGTTACATGACAGCCTGCCCCGAGCGCTCCCTGCGTGGTGGAGGCAGGGGTTTGTGGCTATGAGACAGAACCTGCGCCAGGCACTGGAGGAATAAAGAGGAAGCATCCCGGTGGGAGACGGGTGTTCATGCTGATGTAGCCGCGTGCTTGCTCAGAAGCTTTGGGTACGAGGGGAGGGTGAGTGAGGTCTCTGGGGTGATCAGGTTTCTCAGCCCCTCAGCTAATTTGAAGAAGAAGCAGCGTCATGTCTGAGGTAAGGGATACCCACCTATCTTCTGACTGCCGCCTGGACTCCAGCTAAACAGACACTTTGGGGTCTGTGTGTGCATACGGATGAGCCATAGGCAGGAATATGGAGGTCCCATGCTGTCCCCTAGACATGACTCTCAGTCCTCATAGCCCTCTTCTCCTCCCCTCTCCATGCCTAGAGAGCAGAGGCCAGCCCTGAGGAAGCAGATTCAGGCAAGGGACATGAGCTGTCCCTGCAGAACCCCCGTGCTGTCCCCAGACTCTCTTCCTAAGACATGGCCACATGGTACCCAGCTTGGAGGACATGGTTATTAAAGGATTGCTTGGGGCAAGAAGGGAGGAAGGCTATGTGGTCACAGTTCAGTGAGTGTCCACCTTCCCTACCACTGACCGGTGGGAACTAGGGAGCCTGCCACAGAGCAGGAAGCATCTGGGTGACAAAGATGATGGATGGAGAAAGGGTATGTGTGATGGGGAACAGCTCAGCAGAACCCCAAGGGCTCCATCCGTAGCAGCACGATGCCAACACCACAACCACAGCATTCCAGGCATGGCTGCAGCATAGGCCATTTGGTAACTGCAGCCTTGGTCTGGACATGCAGCTGCTACGGTCTGGATAAGGGTCGATTTCAGTTTAAGTCAGGAAGCTGCTGGCATCGTGGCTTTGGCATAGTTGTAAGAGCCTAGCCTGGCTGCCTGGGAAGTGGGCGGGGAAACCAGGAAGAGCTGGAGTCATCTTCCAGGCAGGGGCTGATTGCCCAGACAGACTGGCGTCCCTGAAGATGGCCAGACAAGGAGGGCTACCCCAAGCCAGGAGAGCAGTATGTGTTGACACCTGTGAGCATCAGGGAAGGAGGCACACAGTCGCGGTACCCAGGATGGGCTCAGGGAACACCAGGGGTCACTGAATAAACAAATCATTCCTACCTCGCATTCTCTAGTCCCTCGGGCCACTCTGACACCCTAGACATTGCCAACTCCAAGCCCAGCGTTGTGTCACGGGGCTGTCGGACAGCGCTGCCTGTCCCTGCTGTTCTCGCTTCTCCCGCCTGTAGAAGTCACTGGGTTCAGTCTCCATGGCACCACATGGCATCTGTGCCTTCCTCCACAGACGTGGCCTTTTGGGAGGGCGAGTTGGAAGCAAGGTCCCCTCTCTCTACCCCAAGTCTATCTGAAGGCGCTCTTGTCTCTTGCTGCCCTGCAGAGACTGGACAGGGCACTGGAAGTAGCCAGAAGCAGATTGAGGAGTCTGGGGCCCAGGCAGGGTTGGAAGAGCATGGGTGCAATAAATCACACTCCAGTCTCTCAAGGAAGGAGGCTACCACAGACGCTGCCACCATGGCCCTTTGCTGAGGCCAGCAGGGAGGTCAGACCCAAGAAACAGTCTTGCTTTGATCCCTCCACTGAAGCCGTCATTTCTGACACTGATGCTCAATGCTCACCTCTGAGATTAAACCTGTCCCGGGTGACTTTGAGACGTTAAGTAATACATACATACATACATACATACATACATATATATATATATATGTCTGAACTTTGGAATTGGCTTAGAAGAAGGCGTGCTCCCAGAGGGCCATAGTGGCTCTGGATGCTAATGCTCCAGGAAACCTATGTGTGGAGTACCTGCCCCAGGCTGAGGCCGGGAGATCTGCCAGTCTCTCTATGCCGCGTGTGACCTCTGGAGGGAGCGGCTCCCAGCACTCATGTTTATCCATCATTGATGAGGTGTGTGCACAGCCAAGGGCAGCCAGTCCACCTTACAATGCACCAGGATAATATAATGTTAGATTTATCTCTGACCTTTGATTCTCCGCAAGCAACTGGTGGCCTCGTGGGCTACGTTAGAACGAGTCTCAACCTGTGTTGCGCCCTGCATTCTCTGGCGTCTGGGACTCTGTCACAGGCTGCCATCTGAGAAATCAACCAGAAAAACAGTGGACAGAATGAGTGGATCCTACAGAGAGGGTGTGCCCAGTCATGGCAGGAGCTGAGGGACCATCTGAGAGCCCTCCCACCCTCCTCCAGCACACGCTGGCCAGTGAACCACTGTTTTCCAGAATGGTGCAAGCAGGTGCTGCCTCCACCCACCTGCCAGCTTGTAGCCAAGGTCCTCACCACTGCCTTCTCCCTGGGAGGCTCTTCTCGATGGTACTCCACTCCAGGAGGACCCATCTAGGGAGGTCCCAGCAGCCCACAGCCAGCACCAGGCCTCCTGAGTGGCATACCTACCCTGTACCCCTGGCACCATCCCTGGCCTTGGAAAGCCATGTCCTCAGGCAGTAAGGAGTCAAGTGGTTATGGATACATCGTGAAGACAGAGTACTGGGAAGGGCACTCAGAGCATTTTGGGATGGGGAGGTCAACTGGACGGATGGCAGTGTGGGCTGACACCCTGTGCCATTTACTAACGACACAAAGGCCCAGTGCAGACGAAACTCTGTGTGCCAAGGCACAGACAAGTCTGGATAGTAATGTGAAAGGAGGGGCTAAGCTTAGCCTAGAGGAAGCAGGCAGGCCCTGGCCACAGCAGTCCCTAGAGCATGTTAAAAACTGTTTATTCTGAGACCGCTGGGGAGCCATTGCAGGCTTTAGTGGGAGAGCAGAGTGTGAAGTTGCCTGAAATTCAGAGGTCTATACTATGGCTCCTGTTCCCAAGTTGGGAAGAACTAAAGAGTTCAGAAAAACCAAGGACGAGGCCTCAGATCCTGACAGAGGCCACTCCGTGCATAATGCAACCCCAGAAAAGCCGTTTCCCAAGCGCCCGTCTGCAGCTATGCAGAGACAACCACTCTCCCCAGATCTTCCCCTGACACCAGAGAGGAGGGTCCTGCCTCCCCATCTCCCCACCCCTCAGCTTTGAAAGGCTTAATGAAAATACCTTCCAGCAGTTATGGTTGTGAGGTCCAGTGCAGGTGGGATGTGACTTCTCTGTATTAATAAAATGTGTGTGGTTACACAGGACGCACGAGAGTGACACCTGAGGACAGGTCTGTGGCAGACCTGAGCTGATAGGTCCTGGAAGAGCCAGGTCACAAACACCTCAGGCCACCTGAAGCTGCCACCCTAAAGCACCCACTCCCTTTCCATACCCAGCTAACAGAAGGCAGAGTTAGGCAGAGCAACACGGGACAGCCCAAAGTAGCCCAGCAAGCAGAAACATGGGCTTTAGGAATGTCTGGACCCAGTGGCCTGGGTGACTCCAACAGGAAGATGCTACTACTTCCCTGAGTTGACTGGGTGCCTGTAGTTCACCACCCCACATGGATCCTCATTTGCTCCCAGAAACTGAATCTCACTGCCATCAAGAGTGACTGTCCCTTCCCCCTCAGTTCCAGAAAACTGTAAGGAATAAGAGTCAGCCACCCAGTCACTGTGGCCTGATGACCCCTGACCTGTTCATGAGGGTCTAGGTCCACTCACTGGCTAGGCTAGGATCACATGTCCTCCAATGGAGCTAGGGATGAGCCCAACCAAACGGGCTAAGAAAGGATATGGGATGCTCCTGCAGAACCCGGAGTTACTGTCAGCTTGGTTTTGGCATCAAACCAAGCACCTCACAGAAGTGGCTTGGCATGCAGGCTTGGGCACATGAGGCTCAAGAAGCCCTTCAGGGTTTCCGTTATCCTGTGGCCATCCCAGTGATGTGAGGAGGCCAGGCGTGTCTCCCTCTGATGACGTAGGACAAAGCATGAGTGGTGGATTTGGTCTGCAGGGTAAAGAGCGAGGGTGGAGCTGCTGCATCTCACCCACTTCGCCAGGAGACAGGCTTCAAGGAGATGAGATGCAGGATTGAACTTAAGTTATCCATGTATGGTAATAACCTTTGTCCCTTCCCTTAGTGATCTGTGGCCGGATTTCAAATCCAGGCACAGAGCCAGTATTGAAGTGCTTGAAGTAGAGGGATAAAAGTATGATGGATTAGTAGGAAGCGGATGGATGATTGATTGACATGTGGGTGGGTGGGTAGGTGGGTGGGTGGATGGATGGATGGATGGATGG
>NC_022033.1:2118377-2123998 GCF_000317375.1 Microtus ochrogaster | reverse complement strand
TGGATGGATGGGTGGATGATGGATGGATGGATGGGTGAGTGAGTGGATGGATGGAGACAGAGAGAGGACTAGTGGGGAGAACAAGTAGGTGGATGGATGGTTAAACTGATGGGGGATGATGGCTTGCTGCCTGAATGAATGGAAGAAGGAAGGAAAGACAGGTAGATGGGTGGACAGATGGAGAGGTGGTATATCCTCCAGGACACACCAGTGTTCCTTCCATACATGATAAGAATACTTCCGACCTCCAGAGTGCACCAATAATCACCGGATTATAGCCCAGGAGACGCAGGCAGAATGATGGTGCTCCAGTTCTCCTCGTCCTGGATCTGTGACTCTGTGTTAGTGTAGCCACTGGTTCTTTAGGACCCTCTGGGCCTCTGTCATGGCTGCAGCTCCTTCTCTGAGGTACGCATCTGAAGGAATATGGACAAAGCTCAGGGCCAGCATCCTCCTCTTATGCCATCTTCCCCTGTCTCCTTTTGAAAACTCCGCAGAAAAGAGATCAGATGAGAGGGAGTGATCCACACACGCCTGTATAGTGTGCCCCTGTGATGTGAGAAAGTGTGTAGGGCCAGCCTGCAGCTGCTGTTCTTCACTGTGCACTGCCCCCCACAGGCAGGGAGGGTCAGCCTGGCAGGTTCTCTGGTCCATTCTCATGTCTTCAGTTCATAGTGCTCTCAGGGCACATCCTGAAATAAATTCAGGGCTATGGAGCTACCCACCGAGCAAATAGCACACTCAGGTCACCCCGCTGCTAAGAGAAAACTAAGAATGACATCTCACTTACGGACCACATGTCACAGTGGGGCATAGGCTGGAGAGAATGCCCTTCAAGGAACTCAAGCTCCGTGGCCATCTTGCCCAGCGGCTGCTCAAAGTTTGCAGTTTGCAAGCCTAAGTTATTACGTCTTCGCAGGAATGAGTGAAGTCCATGGAAGGGCTTGAGCTGAACTGGCTGCAAGCCATGGGTGAGAGGTATGGGCAGCTTCTGGGATGCAGACACAAGATGCCTTTCTCCGAGCCCTCTCCAGCCCATGCTGCATTAAAATCGGCTCTCCTTGAGACTGCATGGCCAACATAGGCAGCACAGATGTGTCAGCTCAACCAGAGCAGAATAAGAGGGCAGCCAGAAGCGGGTGAAGGAGACCCCAAGAGGTGGGTGTGCCTTCTAGAAGAAAGAATGAGGCTACAGAGCTTGGTGGGGTTCTGCCAGACCCCTGATAAGAGGGGCGTTTGGGTTATGAGGTGAGCGTTAACTAGAAGGCTGGAAACGGAGTGTAGAAAGAAGAGGTTGCAGTCAAGGGGAGCAGGAGAGGCAATTCCGGGATAGGGTCAGGGCAGTCAATTCCGCGGACCCAGGAGTTGGGTCAGGGCAGTCAAGCTCTGATTTCTTTTTGTCTGGACATAGCTGACAGAGATGGCATATTGCCATCCACACCTGCTACCCCTAGCACCCTGAGTTCTCCAGGAGCCAGAGTTAAAAAAGATTAATGTAAAAGACTCCGTTCTAATACTAAGTTTTACTTAATTTGGTTTGAAATGCCGTCTCGGTGTAGAGCCAGCATAAACTGCCGTTTGTGAGCCATCGACACTCTTGTGAGGTCTGCCAAGCCCCAGTGTGTGCTTTACTCTGCGTGACCTCCCAGCTCCATGAAGATGCTGTGTGGGCCTTTCCCTAGGGAGACATGAATGGGTGTCGACCCACCCCAGGCAGGGCACCCACAACAGAGGAAGGTATTCCACCAAAGCCAGCTTGGTGAACCAGAGGGTTTGCTGAAGTCACTGACGGTAGCGTGGAGGCCTCAGAGACAGACGCGTCATCAAAGAGCCCACCGGAGTCTCGTGCACCTCACGAAAGCTGCGGTCCTGGTCCTTTGTGCACCCTATAAATGGGAGTCCTGTCCCCAGCAACTGCTCGCTGCTCTTACAGCCTTGGGGAGGGGCCTGAGAATCCTATACGTGTGGGCTTCTCCCATTTGTTAGTGTGCCCTCTCCCTGAGTCTTGTAGCTTCTGTCCTCCCTCCAGAAGGACGTGCTTCTATCTGGAGATAGTTGTCTTACAACAGAGTGTTAGCCAGTTTCCATGGCTCTGGAGCATCACGTAGCAATAGGGACAGTGCAGTGTAAGAGGCACGCTACGGGATGCCAGATATGCCTCTGCCCCCACCGTTTGTTTTCTTTAGCCAAGTTTGGCTGGCACACCACCACACCCCTTCAGTGAACTATGGCCTATGGCTCTGACTGAACAGCTTCCAGAGCCCCAGAGTCTGGCAGCCTGAGATAGTCCCGTGAGATCTTTCAGGAGAGGCCCGGCTCTCCACTGAGACAAACAGGAGGAGGGGTCGTGGGAGGGTCTGGGCAGGGCTGATGGGCTGCCATCTGAGGTTGCTCTACCTGCTGTCCAACTCCTGGGTGTCCTGTGGTGTAGGGTGGTGGGAAAGCTCTACAGTGCTTTCACCTGCTTAGGAGAAGGAAACAGCCATCCCGTTAGGGTCCCGACTTAGCTCAGCTCCCCTCTGACCCCTTAAGTCTGGAGTCAGAACCTCCTTCACAGAGGTTTCCAGGTGTCTCTCCCTGCTGTGGCCAGCTCCTGGCTAGAGTTCCCTGTCCTGGGCCCCACCCCACCCCCTCTTCCAGAGCAGCACAGGCTCCTCTAGATGGAACCAGGATGGAGGCACCAAGAGTTGGAGGCCCAGTTGACCTGTATGAGAGCCTGGATAGGGCAAGAAAGCAGACCAGACTGTGAGCATGCAGCCCAGGCAGGGGCCCTGGGCACAGCTGGGCTGTGGCTAGAGAAGAACACCCAGAGACCGCGCTCAAGGCAGAGAGAGGGCATGTGGGGAGGTTTCCTCATCAGGCACCATCATCACACTGAGGAGTGGACCTCTGGCCACGTGTGGAGAGGAGCCCAGGCACTGCAACTTGGAAAGTTCTCTCTGGCCACCAGGTCCTTCGAGCTGGCTGGAGCAAAACAAAAGCCGGGCCCCACCTCTGTGCCAGCTGGGGAGAGGGGCGAGAGTCTTGGCATGGCAGGAAAGGGGCGTGCAACCTCCTTCAGATGCATGTGAAGCGTGAGCAGCGCCATTTGCTCTCCAGGGATGTGCTAAATGAGCAATACCAAGGGAGTGTCGGGAGCAAGCCAGATTTTGTCATTAGGACCTTCCAGCCACACGTTGACACAGCAACACCCAGCACACTTTGGGGTTTTGTTAATGTGTGATAGTTGGCGCTAATGCGTGGGCTTGAGAACATACAACTGTCTTTCTTTTCAAAAAAAAATCAGCAGCACTTCACACATTGTTTGTGCCCCACTAATTCAGGCAGGCGGTTTTTGTACAGGTCCGTCCCAGGTAGATCCAAACGTAGAGAGCTTGTATGACCCATGAGATGGCAGTGGGCCACCGCGAGATACACAGGTGGCAAGGAGGGCAGTGCGCATGCAGTACACGGGTGACAGAGAGTAGGCAGTAGATACATGCGTGTGTCCTTTTTAGATACATGCGTGCATCCCTGTTAGATACGTGCTGTGTGCAGGTGAGAACTGTGGACACGGGTGAGATCATTTTTACAAGCTGAGATTTGATCAGTCCTTCGGGGATGTTATAGGCAGAAGATATATATATAGTCATGGTCATGGATGTCGCGCAGTGTGGACTACGACAGACACCCTGACACCCCACCACCAGGAACGAACCTCGCTGTCAAGCCCTGCTTACTACCCATTAGTCACGTGTGCTGTAAGAGCAAGTGACCACAACTAGAAGGCTTCAGCCAGCAGGAATGTAGTCTCTCACAATTGCAAGACCCAAAAATTGAAGGTATTGTTGGGGCACTGAGGACACCTCTTCCAGGTCTCTGTGCAGCTTCTTATGGCTCTGAACACTCTTGAAATCCCTAGGTATGACAAAGTGCTGCCCATCCCGGCTCTGTTTCCCTGTGCCCTCTTCTCCACCTGCCTGTGTTCTCATCTTCCCTCCCAAACGTGTTCTCCTTGATTGACAGCCCACCCTGACTCGGTGCATCTGCACGTAGGAGGTAGGGAGACGTCGTCGGGGAGAAGTGCTTGTTGCACAAGCCGAAGAGCCTGCTTGACCCACTGCAGCCATGCTTTAAACAAGTGCAATGGCTTGCACCTGCAATCCCAACCCTGGTGAGGCAGCGGCAGGATTCCTGGAACTCACTGGCCAAGCAGCCTAGCTTAATGAATCTGTGAGCTCCAGGTTCAGATGGAGGGAGGGGAAGAGGGAGGAGGAGAGAGAAAGAGATTAAGGAAGACAGTCTCTAGCTTCTATAGATGAGCCCATGTGTGCGCACACACAAGCACAAGCACACACACATGCAAGCACACACACATGCAAGCAATTTCAGCAGTCAAAAATTTAGCAAGCCTCCATACTTGGTTTGGACTTCCAGTGGATCCTGCCTGATGGTGGGAGGACAGGGGTTCCGCTATCTACAGCAGGACTTGCGTCTCCTGCAGACCTGTCTGCACCTCCAAGGGGCCGGATTCTCTTGGAATGGAAAGCTTGGGGTGTCCCAGTTTTCTTCTTTCTCTTCCCACGCACTTCTCCCTGAGGGTAAATGAGCAGCTTCCCAGCGAGGAAGGCACGCTTTGAGTTAAGCAGTTTCTGGGAAATGCTCAGCCCATGCCCCATGTCCATTAACAAACCCAGCAATGGTGTCACTGGGGGAGTGTTCGTGGGCCCTCTAATATCCCGAGACTCTTCTCAGCGGGGGAAACACCCACCTCCCATGCTAACAGCTTTTTCCCTCTTTCAGCCACACAAACCTGAGGCATAATTTAATGTGAATTACCTACAAATTGTATACAGTGCTTTGCAGCTAAGAAGCTTTTTGCAGGGCTCGGTATAAATTTTCTCCTTTGTCCAAATCCTACAAAATCCTCTTTCTGAATTGTTAAGATTTTCTGCCATGCATAAAAATGAGGCTTAAATCACCCAAAAGGTGACAGAAATGCATTAGACAACTCTCGGAGCTTCACAGCAGTGCGTGCATTTTAAGGCAAGTCAGCTTCAGGCCTTAACCAAGCGGACAGGGAAGCTCAGCCTTGGCCAGTGAGCAGGAGAATTGTGGCCATGAAGGTTCCCTAAATTCTCAATGACAGGCCCAGAGCACAGGCTGCCTCCTACAGGTTCTTCCTGGAAACTCTTCGGCATCTGGAAGCCCTGTGGAGATGTCAGCAAATAGTCATTCATCTCACACACCATTAGCCTCCTGGACAGAAGAAAATGATGAAGAGTGTCTTCAAGTTTACATTGAGGGTGGGCATGGTGTGAGCCAGAGCAAGTCCTTCTGGAAGTGGCCCCAGGGTCTCAGTGGCTAAATGGCTTTAGTACTCTCATCAACATCAGATGGCTGAGTATCTCCGCGGAGGTCCCTACCTTTATGGCAGATGGATAGATGGATGGACAAATGGCATTTGATCTTAGCCAAAATGATGAGAAGTGAATGGATGGGTAGATGACACATGAGGATGTGAATGGAGGGTTGGATACATGGGTAAGCTGTTGAATGGGTAAATTGGTGGATGGGTGGGGGGAAAATGGGTCTGTAAGTGGATAGGTGGATGGATGGATGGATGGATGGATGGATGGATG
>NC_022033.1:2116550-2118277 GCF_000317375.1 Microtus ochrogaster | reverse complement strand
TGGATGGATGGATGGATGGATGGATGGATGGATGGATGGATCGGTGGATGGATGGATGGATGGATGGATGGATGGATCAGTGAATGAATAAATCGATAGATAGATAGATAGATAGATAGATAGATAGATAGATAGATAGATTGATTGATTGATAGATAGATGATAGATAGATGATAAGTATAAATATATAGATAATGGGTAGGTGGATAGATGGATCAATGGTAGATCTATTGATAGATGGATGAGTGGGTGAATAGATAAATGGATAAATGGGTAGGTGGGTGAGCAGGTAGCTGAATAGATGGGTGGGTGAATAAAGAACTGGGTACATGGGTAGATAGATGGATGAATGGGTGGCTGCGTGAGCAGGTGTATGGATGAGTGTCTCGAATAAATGGATTAGAGGAAGAGGACTCATTAAAAGACCCATTACTGATAAAACAATGGCTGGAGGGAGTGTGGAACTTGCTTGCTACCACCCCTCCCCAGCACACTCCCTGGAGTATGCCTGGCAGTTCTGGCTTAGTAAATAGAAAGTTTAGAAAGCCCAAGAAGGGGATACCAGAGTACTGTGGGAACTCCTTCAGCCAATGGCCTTTGAGATGCTGGATAACCTTAGACATGGTTTTACGGTACTGTGTAAACAGATGTAGAAATATACGCACCCTCTCTTGGCTGCTGGATTTGGTTTCTGTTCCTCACTCATGCAGAGGACTGTTGACATGTGAGTCTACCCCTAAATAAGGAACCCTTTATTATACTCCATACTGATCTAGCGTGGAACAGCTTTCTCCTGATCATCTACAGCAGAGAGCTCTCGGATTTGCAGGTTTACAACATTTGCTCTGGAACAGGGCTTGGGACATCCATAAGAGTCTCTAGATAGCACACCTGGTGGCTCACCCTCCCAGCTTTACTCTTTCTTTGGGAAAATGCCCCACAAGAAAACAAGTGTAAAAACACACTGTGAAGAGTCCCCCTTGGCTACTTTTCAAAAAACCTAAGACCTTCTTATAAAGATAAAAATGACAGACTAGAGTCTGTTAAAGTAAACATAAAGTCACCATGTCATTCGGGGCTGGCAACGCGAGCTTGCTTCATATGACTTTGACACAATATTTTCTTGCAGAAATGTGTTGGTGTGAATTTATACTCGGGAACAAACGTGCAGGGAGTGACTAAGTACACACAGCTGTATTTCCACATCGACGCAGCACAGGGCATATGATAAATCTCGAGGTCCATATGTTTGTCTTATAAAACTCTGATCTTTGCAAATAGAAAGAACAGATGTCTGAGTGGCATAGAAGCAATCACCAGAGGCAAGAATGTGTTGTGGAGACTGTCTGCAGACAAAAGTTGTGTCCAACGTGCTCTTCTGTGCCCCAGCATAGCCTCAGAGCTGTCTCTGTGCACCTTGGAAAGCAGTGGGCAGATGCCCCCAGGGGTGCGCCCAAGCGGGTTAATACTGGGGGCTCAACTAAGCCTCTAGTCCCTGCTGTCTCCGAGACCCTAAGATTGGGGATCATGTTTGTAGTCTATCAGATGCCAAAGTAGTGAAATGCGTCTTCTCTATGTTGAAAGGTGGTGGCAAAATTAAACTTTACATTGTGTTTCTCTTTACCCGGGTGTAAAAGACAGTGGTGCTAAAGCCGTGGCTCAGTGGTTAAGAGAACTGGCTGCTCTTCCAGAGGACCTAGGTTCGATTCCCAGCACCCACAGGGAGG
>NC_022033.1:2109580-2116407 GCF_000317375.1 Microtus ochrogaster | reverse complement strand
ACACATGGTGCATAGACATGCATGCAGAGAAAACGCCCTCTGTGGGCACTGTATACACATGGTGCATAGACATGCATGCAGAGAAAATGCCCTCTGTGGGCACTGTGCACACATGTTGCATAGACATGCATGCAGAGAAAACGGCCACATACATTAAGAGGTAATGCAATTCAGGTACAATTTATTGCCCTCTCGCCTTGAGTTATCCTTGGACTATGATTATGACTGAACCATTGCATGTGCAGTGTCTCCTGCCTGCGTCTGGTGTGGGCGGTGCCTGCCTGACTCAGCCTTAGCAGAGAGCTGTAGGAGTCAGATCCTCCCCTAACCTAGTTTCACAATATTCGCATTGCCTGTTTGAGGACAGCCACGCTGTCCTCCCAGTCTCATCGTCCCCAGCTGGCCTGGCCGTCACTAATTCATTTCTTCTCTGTCTGTTTGTCTCTTCTGAATATTTCATACAGAAGGGTCACACAGCATGTGGATTTTACACCTGACTTCTCTCAGTGCTGTGTCTGAGGTCTATCTGTGTTGTTTCTGACGAGACGTCACCCCTCTGGGTCTTCTGGTTTTCAGTCATCCCCTGCTCACCTGTCTCTCAGGGTGTCTTCGTCTTATGACCAGTGTGCAAAGTGGGGTGATGGGACCCCCACAGGCCTACCACTGGCACTGAGAAACAAGTCTGGCACCAAGTCATTTTCCTGTGCTAGCCTCATGATTAACTCTTGAGGCATGGCATCCCCCATACGGAGTGTGCCTCTTGCCAGTCCACGCTGGTCTCTTGGGATGCTCTTGCCTTGCCATTGTAGGTCTTGTCACAGTGACATCTTGCTTCTAGCTGAGCCCTTGTTCCTGATGGGAGTTACCTTCACCTATCTGCTTTCCTGACTTGGGGCATCAAGACGTCTATGCTCTTAGAACCACACGACTCCAGTCCTCACAGAATGACCGCCTAGCAGATGGCTGTGCCCCCACCTGCCTCCAGAAGTCTGCAGCCCCTCTTATCCCTTATGTATACTTCTCCCTGCTAACTGCAGGCAGGACACTCTAGCCCGGGAAGTCCTGCACATGGCACCCTCACCCACTGACATCCCAGTTGGCCTCCTCTTCCCAAGCCCTCACCCTCCCCTCATCAGAGGACATTTACACAACTCCTGATGAGTCTGGTACACACTACAACACCCCAGTTCCCTGGGCACGGTGAACGCCACAGCGCCCTCAGACGCACAGAGAGACTGGGGGAGTCTGCATGGTTCCACGCATCTTCTGTATCTCTGCCACGACAATGATCATCTGGCCAGCCTTTCCTAAAGGGATCCGAATTTCTGTGACATTCCTGGAGCTCTACAAACTGCTTGAGTTAGATGGCATCCAGTGTGCCGGGAGAGTCATCTGTCTGGCACACCTGTGTGTACGTGTGTGTGACAGCAGGTCCAGGGACAAGCAGCCGTCCCAGAATGAGTGTGTCTGGATATGTGTGTGTGCACATGTGTGGGCATGAGTGTGTATGTGATGGGAGGTCCCGGGGTAAGCAGCAGCTCCTGAGTATGTATACATGTGTGGATAGTCAGTGTGTAAGGATGCGTGTGCACGTATGTGTGCGTGTGCAGATGGTGAGAACTCCAGAAGTAAGTAGGCGCTCCTGAGTGTGTGTTCACCTGTGCACGTGTGTATGAGATTTTGTGTGTGCATGGACACTAACAGGGTGATTAGCTCCCTACAGAATCTCCTCAAGCAAGGCACAGATTTTCCCCAAAGCCACCAGTGGTTCCACTCCCTCCACGGAGAAGGTGTCTGTCAACGCTGGAATTCGGGTGGCATGGCAATCACAGATGCCCCTCCTACCCACCCTGACCAGCCCCAGTATGTTTGACAGGCCACACTGAAGCAGCCCGTACCTTCCCAGCTCCTAGCTCTTCTTATTTTTATTTCTGTAACCCGAGGGGCCAAAATGGATGGTATTTCTTTTTTTTTTTATGTGATTTGTGAATAACAGTTTGTTGAGGAGGCGTGTCTCCTCATCACTGTCCCCAGTGGCTGCTGGGTGTCCAACCAGAGGAGTGGAGTCATGTGACAGGGGGGTACTCTGATATATGGAAACACCCAGGTGGTGCGGCAGGAGATTCTGATATACGGAAACATCCAAGGGGTGCGGCCTCCTCCATCTGAGCACTGTGGTTTGTGACTCAAGCAGAGGCTCGATTGGTGATTTGTTTTAATTCTGAGAAACAAGCCAGGGAGATATTTTAAGAACAGCTTAAAGCACAAAGAGCTTTTTTTAAAAAAATAGACTTGGCAGTGTAAAATAGGCCAGGCTCCCTCCCAGCACACGAGCAACAGGACGATCATCTGATCCCAGGTGGATCTTTGAAACTGCTCATCAGAGGGGAGTCTCAACAGGTAGCATTTGCCGCAGAAACACTTGCTGGTCCTCGCATAGTCCACGAGGCAACACTTTCTTCTTTTTTTTTAAATTTTTATTTTATTTTTTAAAGGTTTATTTATTATGTACACAGTGTTCAGCCTCCATGTATGCCTGCAGGCCAGAAGAGGGCACCAGATCTCATTACAGATGGTTGTGAGTCACCATGTGTGTTGCTGGGAATTGAACTCAGGACCTTTGGAAGAGCAGCCAGTGCTCTTAACCTCTGAGCCATCTCTCCAGCCCAACACTTTCTTTTAAAAAGACAGAAATGCAATCATGGTCCAGAACCCAGGAGTCTGGGGCTTTGATATTTTACCGTGTGAAGCTTTTCATGGCAGGAATTAAGTCACTTTAGTTAAAGTCTGTAAATTAGTTATTTACCATGGATCTTATTAGCACAGGTGTTCTTAGATGGGTGACAACGTTGGTGGAACACAGGGCAGCCCTGAAGCGAGACAAGAGCAGCTTGACACACAACCACCTCACATTCTCTGTGAGACTCCCATCACCTCCAGGACTGGAGTTCAGCCCTAGCCCCTAACACTGGGAAGACTGTGTCTGTGTGTGTGACAGTTACACGTGAAGTTTGGGGAATAATGTTCAGAAAGCAATCTGTGCATGATCACCAAATGTGCAGTTTTTAAGACATTTCCAGTCCTGGCTGATGAGTGCTGGACATGGGGCCAGGGACATAGAGGGACCACCATGCCTTATTCAGAGCATGGTTTAAAAGTGAGTTTGTCAAGCAAGTTAGTTATTTCAGTGGGTTTAATAAGCTAGGTTAATAAGTTAAATGGCTTCATTATGCTATTAAGTTAGACTAGGAAGCTTTAGTTAGTTAGTTGGTTGGTTAGTTAGTTGGTTAGTTAGTTGGTTGGTTGGTTAGTTGTTAAGTTGGTTAGTTGTTAAGTTTGTACATTCAGTTAGTTCCATCTGATGCAGCAGCCACATTCAGAATGTGTTAGCTGGGAGGTGGACAAAACTGGCTGAGATGGAGCAGGACACCCACCCCTCTTGTAGCCACAACCACAGACCAAAGCTGCCTGAGCGTCCACGGCTTCTGCTAAGCTAGACTGCTAGATTTCTGGGGGGTCAGAGGCAGGACCCCCAGTGTCCCCGTTCAGCTGATCTGCTCCCAGCCTCACAGGTCAGCGGAGCTCACTAGTGAAGTTGTATTTCTCACCCCCACCCCGACCCCCACCCCGTGCCTTTGCCTCTCCACAGGCTCACCAGCCAGGCCTGAGTAGAAAGTGTCTGTGTTACAGAAGCTTCTGCCATCGCCACTGGTAGATCAGGGTGGAAGCCAAAGCAACCGTGCCCCTTCTTGACGAGTTTTGTCCAGTCTGCAGCACCCACTCACTCAGTCTCCACTGTAAGGAAGATGGTTGTGTATGATGACATTTCCAGTCTTGCAGAAGTGTGTGGAAACTGAGGCACAGAACAAACCAACACTCAGCATGTTTGAGCTTCTCCTGCCCACAAGGAGCTGGGCTGTGGGCTTCAAGCCTGCCATATTTCCTTCAGAGTGCTACCTCTTACCAAATCTGTGGTCAGGGCTGCTGACACACACCTAGGTCTTCACATCACTTCCAGGATCAAGAGCTTCCGAGGAATCAGCTCAGCTTTTAAATTTCAGCTCCTTTGTCTCCTAGCAAAAGTCACAGGTACGATGCAGAAAGATTGCAAGCCCACAACTGCAGGGAAATGTTCTGGTAACTGAACCACTAGGGAAGGGCACCTAGGGAAGGGAGAGTCCTTTGCATGGAGGAAAAACTGTGTGCATGTCGTATGCAATGATCTTCCCAGACTGAAATTATACCACCTCCCCTACCAGCTTTCTCTCCTGGTGGATCATGAGAGGATACCCCTGCCCTTCGCTGGGTGAACTTCTCCTGCATGTGGGTGCTGACACATACCACGGCTTTATCAGAACAATGGCGGTGGGGGACAGTGCGGTCATAGAATCACAGGATCATGTGACTGGCCGTGGGAATCTACAGTGACTGAAGCTGAGTGAGGTCTGGGAAGCTGGGACCCAGCGCTCACAGTGTTGGGTACCAGGGCAGCTGTGTCCTCTACCAGAGCCTCTTGTGTTTCTTTGCCAGCCCTGGGCGAGCTGCGGGGAGGCTTTGATGGCTCTCCTTTGGGGGTTTTGCCATCACAGTCCCTGACATGGATGACTTAAGCAGGGAATGGGGTGAAGATCCAGAGGTGGGGAGAGCGCAACAGAGGGGCTCAATTCATAGAACAACTGGCCAGAAAGCTGAGCAGTGGAAGGCTGATATTCTCTGGCTGCCCCTTTATTTCATTCGGGCCACAGGCCTAGGGATGGTACCGCCCATGCTCAGGCCCAGTCTTTCTGTTCATCTCCCAGAAGACACCATCACAGTCACACAAGCAGTAAACCACATTCTGTTAGATAACACTAAATCTAGATACACTAGCCACAAAGATTACCACCGTACGTCAGACCCAGCAATAGAGTTGCTCTGAGTCCAAGCCTTGCATGGTTTCTAGACATGCAGCCCTTTCTCTGAAAAGAGAAATATACAGAATGGGCTGGAGGGCCAGAGAGATGGCTCGGAATAAAGCACGGCCACCAAGCCTGATAACCTAACATCAATCCAGAGGCTTCCACACAGTGCAAGGAGAGAGCTGACTCTCCGGATTTGTCCCCTGGTCTCCACACTAACACACACTGGACAAACACATGCCCAACGTACACATACAATCAACCAATGCAATAAAACAGTTTTTTAAAGAATGGCACATGTGGCTGGAGAGATGGCTCAGCAGTTAAGAGCTCTGGCTGCTCTTGCAGGGGACCCAGGTTCAGTTCCCAGCACCCACAGGTGGCTAACAGCCATCTGTAACTCCAGTTCCAGAAGACCTGATGCCGCTTCTGACGATGCACGCATGTGATTCACAGACGTGATGCATACAGGCAAAAATACTCATGCATACACAGCATAAAGATAAATTAACTTTTAAATTAAAATCAAAAGACATTCTGTTAAGGCGCGGGACTGTTTCCTCTTGAGGCACACCACACCCAACAGCTCAGTGAGTGGATGGTGGCCCGAGCCTGTCTTCCATTTGTCGCTTCTAGGCCAAATCTCTCAAAGTCCTTTCATGTGTGTCCCTAACTCAGAACCCTCCAAATGTGGAGCGTAGCAGCCCAGAAAGACAAGGAAATCAACACACACTTGACTGTGAGAGGACCTGTGTGTTACATAAGTGCAAACATCAGATATGCATTTGTGTACGCATGTCTGTGTTCAGGTCAGGCATGCATATGTGTGCGTGTCTGTGCACAGACCCAGATCTTAGGTGTGCATATACAAGGGTGCACTTGTAGAGACACAGGTGATAGGTGTATAATGAATGTATCTATATACATATAGATACGTTATTGTATATACATACAATATATATAGTTGTACATGTGTATTCAAAGATTTAGACATTAAGCATATGTATGTGTGTGCATGTGTATGTAGGTTTAAATATAAGGTATGCATAGGTAGTTGTTGCTGTGTTTGTGCATAAGTTCACATGTGTATTTGTGCATATATGTACTGATTTAGACAGTAAGTGTATTTATTTATGTGTGTGTCTATAGGTATAGGTAGTCTATTGGGTATATAAAATCATTTATTTATTTTTCTGCATTTGTATGTGTTTGCACACATGTGTGGGGATGCGCACACACAGCAGCCAAGAAAGGGTAATTAGTGCCTTCCTCGATCCATCTCTGCCTATTCCTTTGAGACAAGGTATCTCTCTCCACGAACATGGAGCTAGACTGGAAGAGAGCAATCCCCATTGATCTTGTCCCCAGGCTCCAGGCACAGATTTCCCGACTGTTGTACAGGTGCTGGACTCCACACTACAGTGCTCATGGTTGCACACAAAGCGCTCTTAACCAATGAGCTGTCTCTCCAGCCCTAGGAATATAAAATGTTAGACTTTGTCTCTATACAAGGAAATTTCTGAACATAAAAGTTTAATAAGAGGTAAAGGGGTATGGAGTAGGGGTGTATGTTATATTGAGGGGTGTGCAATCTGTGGGCATGAGTGGGCATGGGGAGTGAGTGGGTGTGAAGTGTGAGTAGGTGTGTGTTGTGGATTTTGTTTACTCTTAGCACTGATGTCCTTGGATTCAATTAAGGAATGTATCAGAGGAACATTTACTTACTTCCAGAGGCGTTGAGACATTTTCTTTCCGTTCTGCACAATGTTGTCCTGAGAGGGGGGCACAGACCTGAGGCTAATCTTGCTTTAGATTAAAGGAGAAAAATCAGAGGAGGAAAAAGCTGAGTGTCTACGCTCCTGTGCCTGTGCTGTGTGGGTGTGTGAGCCTGTGATGTGTGGGTGTGTGAGCCTGTGCTGTGTGGGTGTG
>NC_022033.1:2096533-2108775 GCF_000317375.1 Microtus ochrogaster | reverse complement strand
GTGTGTGAGCCTGTGCTGTGTGGGTGTGTGAGCCTGTGCTCCTGTGAGTGTGTAAGCCACACTTCTTAATAAGCATTTATCGATTGAGCAGGAAATTTTCTCAGATCTGCATCCGTGTCTGCAAGCCCCAGGGTGCTGTAGGGATGGGGCGGGGTGTGTTTAAAAGGACTCTCCACCATCCCAGAGCTCATCTGTGCTGTGTGACTCAATTTGCAGCCACTTACATACATCTCTGCAGCAATTGATCAGAAAAATTGATTTAGATTCTATTTTAATACCCCATTTTCTACCAGCAGTGAGTGTCTTTTGTAAATGCCAGCGAGGATCTCGTAAATACCTGTGTGGATTTTGTCAAAAGTTAGCACATTTTTTTTTCTGAAAGCCTTTGAGCTAATGGTGTCCTAAAAGAGTTTTGGGTTGTGAGTTGTTTTTTTTCCCTCTCAGTGATCCAATTAAAATGATCCATGAGTGTGAGCATCCAAGAGGGAGTTTGGGGAAAACACCATTTGGACTTTGAATGGTTCGTTTGGGAGAGGCAGAAGTTCCATCAGCCCATCACCCGACTGACTGTTTACTGCTAAGCCTGGTGGCTGCTATAGTGACAGTCACTGCTGGACCTACCAGAATATGGTAGGATGCTTTGGTCAAAAGTTAGCACATGTTCCCAATGGTGGGATGAGAGGCAAGTTAAGGAAGATGTTGGCCCATCCCTGGTCTAACCCTTCACACAAGGTGATAATAGAAAGGTGAGCTTGTGGCAAAGGAAATGAGGAGCTGGAAATGCTGAAACCATCTCTCCAGCCAGTCAAAATGGAAGGGAGATGCCTCCTAGATCCTGCTTTCGGGTACCAGAGTCTAGACAATGAACTCACTGAGAGCAAGGCAGAGACAGATCCAGGATCGGTGTCAACACAGGTCCAGCCCTGGGTCCACATGAGAGCATCCTATTTGCATCCCAGGGGGATGAACCACTACCCTCCCCAGACAGTGAAGGAGATCCAAGCAGTTTCCTGCCTTGCACGGGCATCCATGTCAGTAGGGGATGCTCAGGAGACAGAGGGAAGTGGAATGTCACAGACTCCGCCCACCAAAGAGCCGGAATAAGGCCTGTTGTGCCTTCAGAGACTGACAGCAAGTCCTCCATCCCTTCAGCGCCCGACATATGGCACGAAGACGGGTGTGAAAGATGAATTTCTCTGGATAGGTGCAGAAAATCTGTGTGGTGTTCTTACCGCTTGGCTGCATGGTGAGATGGAAGCGGCCGTTTCTGAGAGCAGAATTTTAATGCCTCAGCACCCAGCCTCCAGATTGGCCATGATAATGTAGGACTTATACCTGCCTATTGGTGAGTGCGGGGAGGTGTGGGAGGCCTCACAGGGAGACGCCTCAGGCAGCTGCGCCTAACCTTTGACACAGCAACATGCCATCATCACCTACAAGGTACCTGCTCAAGAACTACTTGACTAAGTTTTTTTAAAATGTTTTAAGGAAGGCTTTTCTGTTGGGCCCCATTCACAGCCATCGTGGGCCACATGTATGCCATGGATTGAACACATCTGGACAGAGAAAGCCAACAACAAAGGGGCATTGGTTGGTCAGG
Source organism: Microtus ochrogaster (assembly GCF_000317375.1). Taxonomy (NCBI): domain Eukaryota; kingdom Metazoa; phylum Chordata; class Mammalia; order Rodentia; family Cricetidae; genus Microtus; species Microtus ochrogaster. The sequence goes on along the minus strand of NC_022033.1, from coordinate 2,107,175 downwards.
GACCAGCCAGCCTGAGTTAGCAGGGCCCTCGAAGCCCATTTCCCTCTAAACATGGCTGGCGGCATACAACCAGCCCATAATTTCTCCTTCCTGCAATCCCTCTGCAGGACTAGGCCTGCCCTAGTGAGTCCAGATGTGGGGAAAGGAAAAAGGAGGTGGGCAGTTGCCGGGCAGGCTCCCTGCTTGGCCTTCTCCATGGTCCCTAACTTGCTAGGGACCACAATGTACCACAACTCTCAGCTCCAAAGGGCTCTGTGGGGACTCTCAGCTCCCATAGGCTCTCAGCTCTCCAACCTTCAGCTCCAATCGGCTGTTTCCCCTCCTTCCTGAACCCAGAGTCAGTGGGGCCCTGAGCATGGCACAGGATGGACATGAAGAATGTGGCTGAGGACGTATGTAGCTCTGCCCCGCACTCATAGGGTCCCCTGAGTGCCTTGAAGAAACATAAAGAAAGGAAATGAGAAGCTCCCCCATGCACGCACACACTCAAAGAATAAGATCCATTCCCAAGTGAGGATGCTCAGAGGTTTGCATGAGGAGAGGCGTGAGCACAGAGCCTGGTGTCCACAGCTTCGGAGCACCCACTGTCCTCGGTACCCCTTACGAGGAATAGAAGTGTGAACAGTGCTCCTGCTGAGATGGGTAGAGTACCCATGAGGGTGCCCAGCACACCTAAGCACCAGCAGTACACAGACAAGCTCACTGCTTGCAATGCTATCCCAAGGGGAAAGCCCTTCCAGTCTTCCTTGTAGGAAAATGGCCACTGGATCCTGCAAGGGCTGTCATATCAAATTCTTCCTACATGGCCTTATCTGGAGAAAGGTGATTCCTTGTCCCCCTTCTCTCCTGCCATAGTTTGTATGGGAACTTAATTAAAACTCCGTGGTGGCAGCCAGGCGCACTGAATTTCTTAAGCCCCCAAGTTTAATTGAGATGGTCATCTCTTCTTGGTAAAGGTCATGTGACTGAGAGGCATATGGTGGATGAGGAGACACTGTCTGGTGCGCAATCTGCTCATGAGGGGGAAAAGGGATACACTGTTACAGGTGCAGGAGCAGAGGGATACACTGTTACAATCTGACGGGGCCTGGTTACATCCATGCACACACAGGTGTCCCAGGGTCATTGCAAACCCATGGTGCCAGGCAACTTCAGTCTTGTTCCCGCATGACTTGTAGCTATTGTCACTGTGACCAGGTCAGCCACACAGAGAGAAATGCTATCTCCCTACAAGGGGGGGGTCCCCACAAGCTCTATTGCCAGCAGAGAAATAAACTGAGAAAGGAAGAAAATTGGATTCAGCACAACTTAGCTAGCCAGGCTGGTTCAAACTCCTGGAGTCTGACCTCAAGTACTGTATTTTCTAGACTTTTAGACATAGTACAACTTTGGAAAAGGGCTTTCCCATCACAATTATCATAATAAACAATTATCATAATTAAGGCATGACTTTATCAAAACTCCTTTGCAAAGCAGGTCTCTTCTGCTAAGCACTTGTGACCTCTTTCATAAGAATGGGTTCTGTTGACTGGGGAACCAGGCTCAGGATAAGGGTCTAGGGAGGAAGGGTTTGTAATAAGCCTAATACTAAACTTCTTTGCAAAGTACATGAGACCTCTTTCATAAGAATGGGTTTGACTGACTGAGAAACAGTGCTCAGGAGTCTGGGGGTTGGGTGAAGGTAGTTCTACAGACTAGCAAAGATTGCTAGATCATTAACACATCCGCTCCCAGCCTTCTGGATGGAAAAGCTGTGTCCTTCCCTTCTGACAAAGAGAAAAGATTATGTGTGTAACAATCCTGGTCTCTCTGTTGGCATCTGTGAGCAGGTGGACTGTAGCACGAATTCTAATTGCTCTTAATAATAAAAATTCAGGGTCAGATATAGAGGTTAAGGCTGAAGATCAGAGAAGCAGAATCGCCAGCCACTAACTCTTACCTTTACCTCAGACCGAAGGGGTGATCATGTCCCTACAAATCCTCAGACAGAATTCTGTCTCATGAAACCTCAGACTGAATCCTCAGACTGCATCTGTCTCCACCAAATCTCAGACTTCACTGAGCTCCTGTCCCCTCCTGCCTTATATTCCTCTCTCCACTCAGCCATACCACTCCTGTCTCTACCTCCCTAGTGCTGGGATTAAAGGCATGGAATCCCAAGTGCTGGGATCACCTTGGTGTGAGCTCTGCTTTCTCTTTTAGACAGATCCAATCTCATATAGCCCACGGTAGCCTTGAACTCACAGAGATTCGTCTGCCTCTGTTTCCCCTCTGCCTCTGTCTCCGAGCGCTGGGGTTAAAGGTGTATGCCACCACTGCCTGGTTAACTTGTAGCTTAGTTCTTCACTCGCTCTTCAGGCAAGCTTTACTTGCTATATTACAAACAAAGCTACAATGGACGTTGTGCCCTCTACACTTACAAGGGAGACCGCTCTGCCCTGTGGTACCACTCACCTCTTGAGCAGGAGCACCACACAGTGAGGAAACAAAGCAGCAGGCCTTCCATGTTCCAGGTTCCCACCAAACTAGACATCCCCCCGCTTTCTGTCTCCTTTGCAGCCTGAGGACGCACAGCCCAACTGGACCTTGGTGACAGCAGTGGTTTCCACTGCCTTTGTGATTGTTTTATGAAGGTCAAGGGTCATTAGACATCGAAAAATAGAGTGGAGATGAATTATAGGAAAAAAGACTGGAGGTGAAGCCTGCAGAGGAGCTGATTCCCAGAGAGGCTGCTGCAGACCACACCTTGTCCCCAGAATGCAGTGGAAACCCTTCCCTCTTGCCCGGCTGCTCTGCAGGGTGCTGATGGCAAGACTCACGGTCCTGCTTCTTTGAAAAGAAAGAACAAGGGTGGGAATCTGGTTCAGCCTGGATCAAGGGACTTGTGGGTGTACCTTAGCTGTCTCTGTAGCTGTCTCTTTGAGTCTTGCCCTTGTGGATATCTAGGTTCTCATCCACCACAGGTGAGTTTGGGAGCATGGGTGTGGTTGCCTTCATTCAAAGGGCCAGAAAATATCCCTTCTTGCTAGAGTAACCAGTTCCATGGGTACAAATCTTGTGAGCCGGGCCCTGGATACTGAGATGCATATTCTATCCATGAGCAGGCCAGTGATAGGCTAGAGACAAAGTGAGGGGAACCAGCAGTGTAAGCCAAGCTTTAGCTGGGCGACATCAGGTGTTCTAGCACATAGAGCCTTGGCCCTGACAGGAGCAGGGATGAGGCCTCCACTATTCACGTGGGTGATGCAGACAGACCAGTGGGATGTGTTTGACTCTGGATCCAGAAGGGAATTTGCTTCTGTCCAAAGAGACCTGCTCACAAGACCTAGAGTCTAATCTCGCCATGAGCGATGGTGACACACGCAAGCCAGCTGCACCAGCTCTCAGATGTTTATGCTCCTTCTCCTCCTGGGTGCCAGGTGACACGAAGGTCTGGGCAAGTCCCAGAAGCAGTTGGCCACGGGAAGAAAGCACTGGCCTCATCCTGATCCTTACGGTCCCTTTCAACTCATTAGGAGTTCTCTGTACCGGGATGGTTGTGAAGCATGACACACCCAGAGCACACTGCTGCCCTTGCCGGAAGGCCCAGGTGGGGTCTTTGGAGGGTCACTCCTGTTTGACTAGTTTTTCTGAGGTACCAGGTGAAGGCTGAAAATGAGAGATGAGGCTGGAGAGGCAGCTCCGTATTAACTGCCTGCTGTGCAAGCAGGAAGACCTCAGTTCTGAGCTCAGATCCCTAGGACCCACATTTAAACAAAACAAGCCAGGTGAGACGGCATAAACCTGTAATCCCAGCACTGGGAGCCATAGGTGGGAAGATCCTTGGAGCTGCCAATCTAGCCAAGTTGGTCACCAAGAGACCTGTCTCAAAAACAGTGTCATGCAATGGGATTGTCTTTCATTCCAGCACGTGGGAGGCACAGGCAGATAGATCTCTGTGAGTTCAAAGCCCGCCTGGTCAACGTAGTGAGTTCCAGGATTTCCAGGGATATGTACAGAAACCCTGCCTCAAAAACTAAAATAACGAGCAAAAAAAAAAAAACCCACCCACTATTGACCCCCGGCCACACATACATGTGCACATGCATGCACACACACATGAATAAATATATACAGACACCATGAAAAGAAAAGAAAAACAGTATCTCATGGTCATCCACTCTGTAATCTTCATAGAATAGGCCCCAAGGACTCGAAGCAGACAAGAACAGGTGTCCAGCTCCCACAGTAGAAATGATGTAAAGGGAACATGGAGCTCCTGATCACTAAGATAAAGCCCTGCAGACTCTCGTTTTCGAGAAGACAGCAAGAGCCATGCTCCCTCTTACAGCCAGCTCCCCTGGATGCAGTACAGATGTGTTCCAATTGTATCACCAGCCTGGTGGCATGATAGTGGTGCCGTTATTTTGCTTGGCAGGGAAGCTGAATGTGCATCCTTGGTTCAGAGCCACAGACGTGCAAGGGAGGCAAAGTCACAGCTTGTAATTGTACACCGTTTTATTTATCGGCACAAACACTACTTGAGCTGCAGCTTCAGGAGCGCTCTGTAAATCCAAGTATGAATAGTGCTGTCTTCAGAAAAGATACAGGTTTTTTGTGTCTAGTTTATGGTGTTGTGCTTTTTCTCCTCCAAAGTACTTTGAAGGGTTTTTGCAATTAATCTGCCGTTCTATTCGATTGAAATGTGGAGTTTTTGACCTGTGCCACCTTCCTGCAAAGCAGACAGAGCCTGGTGTGTCTAACAGTCTGTCTTGTGGAGGTGCATGCCGAGTTCCCAGGGGCCATCAAATGCTGTGAACACAGCATTCATGCTGCTCCTGAATGGGACGGATGCTGGCACAAGCTGAGCCCCTTCTTTTCCTCCAGCTTCGAGCTGAAGGCCACTCTATGTGCGGCTAGCGTCCTAGACCTCCTGTGCTAGTGTGGAAACACGAGAAGCAAACAGCGCGCGGGTAAAGTGGCAGCAAGCATCCTGAGAAGACCAGTGTGCTGTAGATTTCCACAAAGGAGGGCATAGGGTGGCTGGAATGAGGGTTCCACTAGGCTTTGCAGCATGAAATGGACAGGAGAAGAAGACTGATTCCCGAGACTCAGGAGAAATCTGCAGAGAACCATGTCCAACTGTCAGTAGACCCCAAGAAAGCTTGTGTGGCTTGGCTTGGGCCTTGCTGACACGTTAGTACCAGAGTGGAGACTGTGCAGTCACTCACACTACCCCTCCCCGCCTCTTAACCCCACTTCCCAACTCGTCCTTTGCTTTTTAATTTTAAGCACTCTGGGTTTTAACAGTATTTACTCAGAGATACTCCACCTTGTATTTTTCATTTGGAGATATTAGTAATGACCTTTCAGAACCTCCAATTAAACTTTGCAATAAGCGGAAAGGTGGGTGGGAGGGGAGAGGGCAAACTGAGGGTACTATATTCAGTGCCGCTCTGGGAGATGGGCCTGGACCTGAGAGGGTCGGAAACTGGTTCCTGTCCTCAAGTGGGCAAACACCTTGGGTAGGAAGGCGGGGTGTGCACACCTCCTTTTGGCCTCTTCCCAGACTAACGGGTGTGGCAGGGTGCCTCTCCTCTGCGTCTAGAAAAAGGTCTGTCTCTCTGCATGCCTTGCCAGTGCACCCCAAAAGTGGGGAGCAGCCTGCTCTTGAGTGTTCCAACCAGAATGTTCAATTCAGTGTGGAGGCCACGTGGAGGGAGAAACAGGGCTGTCTGGGAGGTCGTGGTCACCTTCCATCTGCATCTGTTGTCTGGATAAACAATCTTAAAACCTCAGATGAAATATCAACTGTTTCATTTTGCCCTACCTTGCTCTGCCTTGCCTGTCGCTTTAGGAGCTCTGGCCTCTGTTATATCTTGACTCTCACCACACACACAGACACACACACAGACACACACACACACACACACACACACACACACACGAGACAGACAGAGCGAGAGAGCCCAATGAAAAGCAGACACTGCTGATGTGTGGATGCTAAGGCCACACCTCTCCAGCCAATGTGGTGAACAGTGTGTGAGACTCCCCTGAGAGCATCCTCTTTGTAGCATGACGCACAGCCCTGGAGTCCAGTCTTTACATTTTGACTCCTGTACGAACCAGGCCACTCCAGGGCTGACCCCGCAATGCTGCAAGGGCTACAGGTGCTCCAGAAGTCTCCAGGAAGCATTGCTCCCCCTCCTACAGTGCTAGCTCAGGGCTGTTTAGAGAGCAGCATTAGCTATGCTCCCTCCCACCGCTTCAAAAAACCCCAAGGGCGGGGTGCTGGATGGGAAACGCAGACCCATTGTGGTTTTGCCTGGCAGCTCCCAACCCTGGCTACCCATGCATATAAGCTCCATCAGGCTGCTTGCTCTGCTGGCAAAACCTCTGAGTCGGAACCTGGGGAAGGTTTAAATTGGGAGTTGAGGGAGCTGGGACCAGCCGGAGGCTCTGGTTGCAAGGCACTGGCTGAGCTCTTCTGCGCGCACATTGTGTCAACAGTGAAAAATTACATCACTAACAGCCAAGTCAAATACCCTAGTTGTGTCAAGATTCCCTCGATGTGATGTGAGGACTGAAATGCCACACACGATGCTGCCAGTCTCTCTAGATGGGCACTAGCTGTGCTCCCCACGTTTGCATTCAGCGTTGGCATCCCTGCTCCTCCTTCTGGGCACAGCAGCCATCCCTTCCCACTGGGCTCATGCTCACAGCGTGGCAAACACAGAGGCCAGTAGAGAGAGGCTGTTGCATCCTCCTGCCTTCTCTCAGATCTTCTCTCTCTCTCCTCTGTGGTCCCCGGGCCTTGAGTCATGTTTGCACTGCAATCAAGCTGTCTTTGGAGTATGTTTGTTGGAGGGGGCATAACAGAACCAGTGGGGATTTGGGACTCAAAGAGCCCCATCTGTCCCTAGAAACCACCCCAGAAACCCTCACTGCTGGCCAAAAACTGCTGTTTGCCTTACTATGGGAAACCCACACTTCCTGTGGTAACACTGTGGATTGTTGTAATCAGCAAGATGGCCAGAATGCATAAACCAAAGAATGTTCTTCAGAAACAGATGGCAGGGAAGAAGAGCAGCTGGGACCACCGGACCAGGTAGCAGCTGAGTTCCCCAAGGACATTGTAAGGACAGGGGATGTAGGATCTTCCAGCAGAGGTGAAGCAGGCCTGCCTTGTGGTTCTCCACAACTACACGGCAATCGCACCAGCTCCCTGCCATTTGGTGACACCCAAACCGAGTCCCCACAGCTGCCGTGATTGTGACCCACTAGTACCCTCAGGATCTCTGGAGCATCTCAGGCACTGAGGGGTCTCTGCAACACGGAGACCTGTGGCCTGGCTGCAGATCACAGGAAAGAAACTAGAAGGGGTCAGGGTGTAGGGGGTTGTGGTTCTGTGGGAACTGGAGCAGCAAGGCTTGAGTTAGAAAAGGGCCTCCCTGGGCTGACTGACAGGCCTGTGTGGAGGTGCCTTCCACAGGGATTTCTCTTGGTTGTTCCCTTTCTTCCTCAAGACATCAGCACTTCTGGAAGTGCTGCTAAGGGTATACACACAGAGTTCTCCCAACCTTCTGCAGAGGGTCTCCTAGAGCTCAGCCTCCCCCCGCCCAAACCCCCCAGCTCTGGCAGCTGCACACAGTTCCCAGCTGTGGGCATCATGGTGGGATGTGTGGCCCATGCTGGGATGGCCCTGGACCCCATCAGAGATGACACAATGCCCCCCCTGACACCCCCCTAGAGCCCCAAGAGGGAGGAAGGAGTAGGCCGGATGGACAAGGTATCTCTGACCTTGTCCAGCCTTCAAGCTTACCCAGCATCCATTCTTGTCTGGACCACAGCCCAGCCCACAGGGTGGGCAGAGTTAGGACCTACAGGGGCCACGCAGAGGAAGCAGGTGGTCACCATCAGGGCAGACGGAGAGTGGAGAAGTGTGTGGAGGAGCAGGAAAAGGGGAACCCCTCCCAGGGCAGAGTGTCGGGCTCTCCCTCCAAGCAGCCATGAATTCCTGTCCGTAGGAAAGACCTTGTATAGCGATGTGATGCCCAGCATCAGAAATAACGAGTCCCTTGCACTCCAGTGATGCAGAAACACTAAGCATTTGCCACCTTGCTGCTCTGCAGCTCAGGAATTTACCTTATCCAGATCAAGCGGGTCCCAAAGGCTCTGCCAGCCAGTTACAGACCCGCTTTCCGTGATGACTCACAGCGTTGGCAGGCGGCCTCCATCCTTCCACCCTGGACTCTCATGGGCTCCCAACAGGCCTCAGACAGCAGAGGTTGGAACTGGGCATTCGTGGGGCTGCCCATCACAAAGGTCACTGGCAGTGGATGTCAATCTGGGGGGCCCTGACCACACAGGGAGGCACTCCTTACTCTCACCCCCTCCTCTGAAGACCTGTTCCCTTTCCCCTGGGTCAGGATCCTCCTGGGCCCTGACCTAACCCGTGTGTGTGTGTGTGTGTGTGTGTGTGTGTGTGTGTGTGTGTGTGTGTGTTCCCACAGTGGTGGCCATGGTACACATGTGGATTCAGGGGAAGCCTGAGACCGGCCCTCATGTGTGCCCAGGCCTAGAGGGCACAGCAGAACCTCTGCCTTACTTTCTTCCCAGCAGCACCAAGTGTAATTTCAGCCTTACCCAGTGCTGGCCCAGACTCCATCCCAACACACTTTGGTCTCTTCTGTCTCTAACTGGATTGGGATGCAGTCCTGTTTCCCATCCTGGGTCCCCTTGATTTGGACTGGAACCACCACACACACATCCTGGGGGTGTAGGGGACAAGACCCATTATTCTGACCATGAAAGCCTCAGTGAAGGCACTGAACCTCTGTTGACCCCGTGTCCTTCCAGCCACGCTCAGCCTTCAGCCACACACACACCACCACCACCACCATCACCATAGCCTGAGGGGTTACAGTATTTTATATCAATACCAGTGTGTAGTGGAAGTCAGACAAAGGCTGGTCTCCAACAGATGGGCCGGATGGCCAAGCCGAGCCTGGTTCTGCCGGCGGCAAGCTCCACTGGCATCCAGTCAGCCTCCACCTGGCACATGACAGAGTCAGAGTCAGGGCTCAGGAAATGGAGAGAAGACACAGGCTAAGTTATTAGACCATAGCACCCAGAGGGCATGCCAACCACGCCATAGCTTTCCTGTCAAGAGCAGTGCCAGGAATGGGGCCCTCCCTTCCCAGTGGCCAGGTTTTCCAATCCCTAGTCACAAGATGTGCAGAGGTGTGGTGTCCGTGAAGGGGGGCACTCACTTATCAGGGGCAGTGCTGTCACCAAGGCTCACGGCTCACCACCTTCGAGAGCCCAGAATGGCGGGTAGAGCGGAAGGTGGGGGGGGTCCTTATTTCTCCCTGCAGATGGCACAGCTAATTATTCTCGTTTGCGTAGCACCTTACACCTCTTTAGACTTTTTCAGAATGTTGGGAAACAGATGATAGCGTCTGTTTTTGTAGCCATACGAGGGCTTTTTTCATTAGCAAGATAAGGCTGGACCATCTGTGTGTTTCAGCGCAAAGTTTGCCACCAGCCATGCGCTGGAAACTTTACACAAAAGCCAAGGACAATGCTTCCAGTTGGCCAAAGGCAGATGGCTCCCAACTCCCCCCAGATGCAAGGAAGGGTCCTGGGCTTCAAAACCTACAATAGGTGGACCTATGGAGGAGTTGTAGAGCCCAGTTGGTGGGTGTGTGCTCCCTCAGTGCTCCGCCCCTCCCCCATTAGCCTTGACTGGGTGGTTTCCCAAGTCCAGGTTCACACTGTCCAGAAAAAAAGCTCGTAGCTGGAAGTCCCATGCTAGACACTCCTAAGTTGTCAAAGTAACAAGTACAGGAAACTGTGCCCAGCTGTAGGCACATCATCTATGCCAACCTCCCCACCCAAGGCTCAGGGACATCATGGAAGTGGGCCAGGAAGCATGGAAGAGCCAAAGGATGGGAGGAGGCTGCGAGACACAGGCTTCTGGACTCACGCCCACTGTGGTCACCTGTGCGATAGCAAACCCATAAAATTCCCACTAGGATGGGAGAGGAGCCCCACGGCCCACCCTTGGCCAAGGGGATATTGGCAGTTGCTGAGGGAGGAGAGTTGCCTCCTTCTGGAGCACGGCCTGCGGTGGGGTTGCTGAGGGAGGAGAGTCCCTCTCCTTGGGAGCACGGCCTGTGGTGGGGTTGCTGAGGGTCTGTGCCATGTCCCTCTCTAGCGTGCCTTATCGGGGTTAAAGCAATGAAGACTGGCCACTTGAACTCTCTCCAGCCAAGGAGACCTCCAGAGGGTTGGGCCTGTTGAGGACCCCTGAGGGCAAGTGAATGCAGAGGAGGATAAGAGCAGATGGGTGGATCTACACCTGAGCAGATGGGTCAGACCTAGGCAAGTGGGGCAAGTGAGGGCAGGTGAGGACAGGTAGGACAGGTGAGGGCAGGTGAGGACAGGTAAGGGCAGGTGAGGACAGGTGAGGGCACGTGAGGGCAGGTAAGGACAGGTGAGGGCAGGTGAGGACAGGTGAGGGCACGTGAGAACAGGTGAGGGCAGGTAGGACAGGTGAGGGCAGGTAGGACAGGTGAGGGCAGGTAGGGCAGGTGAGGGCAGGTGAGGGCAGGTAGGACAGGTGAGGGCAGGTGAGGGCAGGTAGGACAGGTGAGGGCAC
>NC_022033.1:2092611-2095870 GCF_000317375.1 Microtus ochrogaster | reverse complement strand
GTAGGACAGGTGAGGGCACGTGAGGACAGGTGAGGGCACGTGAGGACAGGTGAAGGCAGGTGAGGGCAGGTGAGGGCACGTGAGGACAGGTGAGGGCAGGTGAGGACAGGTGAAGGCAGGTGAGGGCAGGTGAGGACAGGTGAGGGCAGGTGAGGACAGGTGAGGACAGGTGAGGGCAGGTGAGGACAGGTAAGGGCAGGTGAGGGCAGGTAGGACAGGTGAGGACAGGTGAGGGCAGGTGAGGGCACGTGAGGACAGGTGAGGGCACATGAGGACAGGTGAGGGCAGACAGGGACAAGTGGGGTCGGCCACAGGCAGGCATGGGTATGTGGGGACAATTGGTCCCAGGAGAAACAGATGAGGCAGGAGTCGGGAGGCAAGGGCAGGCTGTCTCCTCTAATGGGTAGAGTCCATTTTCCGGTCGCGATCCTCTGGACCATTCTCCAGAGCCCCCAGTAAAGTGTTCTCCTCCTCCCCTACCTCCAATCCTCTGACTTCCCTGGTTAAGGACCCTGTGAGGACTGGACCCAGACATTCAGGCTAATTTCCTACCTCAAGGTTCTTAACTTTTCATCTGCAGAACCTGACTCACTATATAAGGTGGTGGAGGCACAGAGATCAGGATGTGGGTGTGTTTGGGAGCCGTTGTTCAGCCTCCTCAGGGCAAGACGCTTAAAATGTGAAGACAGGTTCTCTGAGGAATGGAGGCAGGCAGGAGGCGCTGGCTGGTGCTACATCTCGGCATGGTTGGTACAAACACGCCAGGGTTCTGGTGGCGATGGTGGTCCACTGACACCATCAGTGAGCCATCAGAAGCTATGTGAGTGGAAAGGGGGAGAAAGATGCCAAACATAGCAAGAAGGCTGGGTTTGGGGTGTGTAATGCAAGACCTTCGATCAACATGGCTGATGGAGCAGGGAGGCAGGAGGGGGAAGACTTGGCAGCCTGAGGGCCGTCTTCCATTGGCTAGGTAAGCCTGAGTATGCTGCACCTGATTCAGTCAGGAGTCTAGGTGACTCCTAGGCAAGGAGGCAGCGGGAGAAGCTGTAAGGTAAAGGAGGCTCTGATGGACATTGTTTCAGGAATGGGACCAGACAGGAAGCTGCGGGAGCTGCAGGATGACCCTGCAGCATGCAAAGGCTGGGTGGCAGCCACTATGAGAGCACTTGACATGCTTACCCTCCTCCTGAGCACCAGTCCAGAGCCCGTGCACCGCACAGCTAGGGAAACACACACGTGTGCGCATGCATGCACACTCGGACACACCAGATCTGAGAATGCCCAGAACTTCTGATGACAAGCGACAAATCAATCCTTGATGTTACTAAAAGAAGGAAGGAAACAGCAGAGCCTTCGAGGTTCACGTGCAGCTTGGCAGTTGAGGGCAGAAGGTACCAGAAGGCCAGGGAGGCAGGGCAACATGGGCAGCGCAGGCCTGCTTTCTCGCCTGACATTTCAGGAGAACCTCAGCACTCTGTGAAAATAGGAAATCATGAAAAAAGGGAGGGAGAGAGGAGGGAGGAAAATGCTTCTAAATATTGTTACATATCCCAGCAAACCATGTCCCTTGTGCCCTGAGCCTGGTGTCAGCTAAGCTTGAGAGGTATCCAATGTGCCCCTTAAGGATGTCACAGCTAGGGAGCTCTGGTAGGTAAGAGTCCTGTGTTCAGTGGGGCACCCCTGTCCCCAGTACCTCCACGCCCATAGTATTGTCCCCATAGGACCCACAACATCAGCTGGGAAGACATTCAGGCCCCGCCCACCCTGCCCTGTCAAGGGACCCAAGTGTCTGACTGTGCACAGCAGTGAGGGGCATGGCTCAGGTCACCTCCTCTCCCCAGTTCCAGGACCCTGCTAAGATGGCAGTGGTAGCCTGGTGGAGTCAGGGTTTCCCCATGGACGCTAGCTGCCTTACTTCACCTGTCCTCCCACGCCAGGTGACTTCCAAGCTCCGTGCAGTGGGCCAGGCATGGGCAGCTGGAATGCACTGACTTGGAGGCCATGACAGAGATGTGTTTATAAGAATATAAGAGTGGCAGTCAGTGCCCTGACTCTGGGATTAAGTCCCCCCCCGTGCACTTTAAGATACCACTGCCCCTCTGAGCCTGGAGCATCACATGGTCCATGGCCAGAGAATGCTTACTGCTCTTCCAGTCACCTGTAGACCAGGCCGAGATGGAGGAAGTACAGATGCTGTGAGTATCGAAGGAGGAAACTCAGCTGTGACAAAGGACTTTCCTTTGGGGTCTGGACGCCCATCCGGTCCTATGTGGGCAATGCCTGAGCAGCGCCACCCAAGTCCTGAGTCCCAGTCGTGACCAGGCATCACCTCCTGTGGTGGAGGCACAGCTGGGACCCTCGCACTGGGCAGGGGAGAACCACCGACATCCAGAAGCACTTTGTTCACCTAAGCCCTAATCAACTACACCAGTCATGCAGCTGCTCCTGGGGCTGAATCTGAAGGGTCAGCACCCTCACCTGGCACCCTGTGTGCCGCACCCACTGCAGAATATGCTTCCTGCAGCAGCTCAAAGCCCTTGGGTTTAGTTCATTACCAAGAAGCTGAAGGTGGAACTCTGTCCACCTGCCTGTTTGGGCTCCACCGTTCCTTCTGGGATGGTTTGCCAGTTAAGAAGGCGCCTCTTTCACACTGGCCCCTGGTCCACTCCAGACAAAAGACGCCCTCACCAGCAAGAGTGGCCACACTTAAGGTAAAACCACTGTGTTTTTGAAAGCATGGAATAAACACTGCCCCGGCCTCTGTGACTGGTGGGTGTCTTGGAAGACTTGGTAAGGAGACTGCATGACACAGATGTGTCCTTCTATGGTCAGGTACTGAGCTGTGGCTTATATTTTTCTCTGTGAATATGATCAAGATTTGTCCATACAAAACTCCAAACAACTCCAAACTCCCAGTCACATGTTGTCTTCAGATGGGAAGGCATTTCAACTGAAGGGAGTTCAGGTGAGGGATTGCCCAAGTCAGACTGGCCTGTGGGCATGCAATGGTGGTGTTAGGTGAAGCAGGAGGACTCAGCACACTGTGGGGCACACTACTGTGTGGGCAGAGGGCCTGTGTGGGGAGCACCACTGTGTGGGGAGATGGTCCTGTGTGGGGAGGGAGCACCACTGTGTGGGGAGATGGTCCTGTGTGAGGAGCACCACTGTGTGGGCAGATGGTCCTGTGTGAGGAGCACCACTGTATGGTCAGATGGTCCCATGTGAGGAGCACCACTGTGTGGGCAGATGGTCCTGTGTG
>NC_022033.1:2072799-2092221 GCF_000317375.1 Microtus ochrogaster | reverse complement strand
GCAGATGGTCCGGGGTTGTATAGGAAAGTGGCATCCCTTTCTCCTCGGCTTTTGCATCAAGTCGTTGTTTGTGCTCCTGCCCTGACATCCCTCGGTAATGAGCTGTAACCTGTGAGCTGAATGCACCCCTTTCTTCTTAGGTTGCTTTTGGTCAGAATGTTTTCTCACAGCAAGGGAATAAAGCTGGAACAGCTCTGAAGCTTGACTATGGTTCTGACCTGTTTCTGTCAGGACTGTCCATGAGCATGTGGGCCTTGTCTTGACAACTCCTGTTCATAGAGAAAGATGTAAGCCATGACTCAGTACCTGACCACATCTGTGTCATGCACCCTCCTTACCAAGTCTTCCAAGATACCTACCAGTCACAGAGGCCGAGGCAGTGTTTAATCCTTGCTTTCAAAAACACAAGCTGTTTTATCTAAAAAAATAAGAGTGGAGAACATACAGAAACATCAGCAATGCCATAGAATGACCAGCGTGTCCTGATAACTGTACCAATGTCATTTGCTTCATGACTAGAACAGCCAGAAACACGGATATGCAAATATTCTGTGGTGGGATATAGCATTCTCTGGGTGTGTGCCCAGGACTGCATAGGTGGGCAAGCAAGGGAATGTGACCGGCGTAGATGTCCAGCAACAGGTGAAGAGATGGTGAAAATGTGGTTCGTATGCAAAAGGAAATTTATTCAAGTGGAAAGAAAAGTGAAATCTGCAGGGAGAGATGAGCTTGTAAAATGTAGTAAGCAAAATGACTCAGAATGAAAATACAGATGTGTTCTTCCTCATGCAGTTTACCCTCGCCTGTGGACCCCAATCACTCGCGCGTGTGTGTGCGCGCGCACGTGCGCATGCATGTCCATGTGCCAGTGTGCGTGTGTGTGCGTGAGTATATGTGTGTGCGTGTGTGTGCGTGCACGTGCATGTGTGTATGTGTGCCCGTGTGTGCATGCATGAGTGTGTGTGTGCGTGTGTGTGCATGCGTGTGTGTGTGTGTGTGCATGTGCAGGTGTGTGGCAAGTGCTGGTGCAGTGTAACGTTTATAACAGAGACTGAAAGAAGGTGATATCAGGGGATGAGGGTGCAGGGTAAAGGACTCATGAGTCCTGAGAGTCAATAGGAAACTAATTTTCATTTTTCTAATTTAACTCCATCATGGTTTCTTTTTCTTTTATTCATGATGGATAAGTGAATCCAATTTTCCAAATATTGAAGTACCTAGAGCCATGAAACAAAACACGCATAAACCACGCAGTTGGATACTAAAGGTGGGAAACCCTGAGCAGAGCTCTGTGGCCTCAGTGGCAGCGTTTGGGACTGGAAAAGTGTCCGGCGGGCTCCCCTGAATCATCTATGGGATGCTCTTATTTGTGAGATAACTAGAATCAAGTGTTATTTCGAAGATTTATCTCTATTATTTTTAATTACGCATCTGCGTGTGGGAATATGCATTTGAGTGCCGATGCCCCTGAACCTGGAAGCATTGGATCCCCCGGGAACTGGAGTTCAGGGCAGTTTAGATCCTCCTGGTGTGGGTTCTGGGAATGGAACTCAGGTCCTCTGGAAGAGCAGTACATCCTCTTAACTGCTGAGCCATCTCTCCACCCCATAAAGTGTTGTTTTTAATAATAGAAAAATATGTAGTTTCTTTCTTTCCTCCCATCCCAAAGAGATCATTTCTCCTTCATCTTTAAGTCATTCCTCTAAATAATGGCTACGCCAAATCCCAAAACCCGTTAGAGCTGTGAATTCTAAATGCAGGCAGCTGTGTTTGGGCTGCCCTCACCATAAAGCCTCTCCCAGAAGATAAGGGACGCCAGTGAGGGGGGGGCACCCCAACATGTCTGGGAGTGTCTGACAAGGGGCTGCCTCCTGGCTTACTTCCAGAAGACGACGCAGGTACTGAGGGCTTCTGTTCTGCTGGGACTGTTTGCATGGAGACTAGGAAGTGGGCAGGAAAGCACCCCACCTTCCTGAAAAGCAGGAAAAGTGTGGATGCTGCTCTGGGCTCCCTCGGGGTTCAGACCGCTGCCCCAGAGCCCTCTGTCTCAGCAGCTGAAACAAAGGCACTGAAGGCTGACCTTGGAGAGGCAGATGCCCCAGCTGTCACCCCAGCAGCATCCAGGGTCTGCGGGTCACTCCTGCAGGCGGGATCTGACTTGTGTGTTCCAAGGGGTTCACCAGTACCAGCACCATAGGCTCTTGTGCTGAGTTCGGCTCCCAGGAACAGGCAGAGGTTGATTAGTGATGTCAGCCAGGGAGACGAGCTGAGCTGTGGTTCTGCAGTCATACCTTCTGTAATACATTCCCGTTCCCTATGCTGCAGCTTACTTCCCTCCCCAAGTGATTGCAAAATTTGCAGGAAGCTCACCTTCCTCCTTGACCCATTCACATCCACAAGATTCCAAATTACAGGTGCTGTGCGGAGTGTTCCCCTGGGTTCAGTTGTCACAGACACCTTTGTGAGCACAGAAGGTGACATTAGCATGCCAGTCTCTCTCACCACGTGAGTCGGTAAATCAAACTGTGCCAGCTATAGGCTTTTGCCTGGTAGCTTTTGGATGCCGTGCTAGGGCAGACATGATCAGAGAAACTTAGCAAGTTTTGCAAGGCCACACAGCTTGGTCCACTAGCTCCAAGCCCTGGACTCCTGCAAGGCAGCCTACTGTACTCCTTGACCACATCCTATCATCAAGGCACGTAACAGGTGCACACTGAGGTGGAGCCCAACAAGAGAAAGACGAACATGGACTGTGCTCTCCCCACAAGTCTTTCTCAGTCGCCAGGGGGATCCAGGCAAAAGGTCACCTTCCTCTGAAAGAGCGTGTTCCTTTTACATAAAGCCTGGAATCTTCTTCATTGCTCTCTAACATGCACTCAGCTGGGACTTCGGGAGTCACTGGGAGCAAATGGTTCATTGGGATTGGGGCGGGGATGATAGACTGAGTAGGTGGGTGGGGCCAAGTGGCAGAGCAGGGAGTCTGAGCAGCCTTCTCCACAAGAAATCACTGGAGGAAAAAAATAAAATATCTCCTGGTCCACTGACCTTTCTGCGAGTTTTAATTTGTACCCAGGAGTAAATCGTCACTAAGTCTTAGGCGTCTTCAGTGCTGGCCTAAGAAGAAGCCAGTCTGTTGAGATCTTGCGTTGAAATTTTCCTAGCTAATCACCTTGCCGAAGCTTTTCATTTGTATAACAGACATCACAGGAAGGTTCCCCACAGGCGTGATTGCCAGCCAGCTCTCTGCTGTTTTCCTCTGGGCAGGAGGGAGGTGCAGATCTTTGAGGACACTTGGGGATCACGTCAAGGACCACAGAAGACATGCTTCCATCTTTTCCAAGTTGACTTCAATAGCCAGCTTTTACCCAGTCTCAGAGTCAGCCCCCAGCACGGAGCTTAAAGAAGTTAGCATCCACAGAGGCATAGTCCTGCAAAACAGCCCTTTCCCCAGCTGCGGAGACTCAGTGGCCCACACTTACCCAGTCCCAGAGTCACCCCCAGCACGGAGCTTAAAGAAGTTAGCATTCACAGAGGCATAGTCCTGCAAAACAGCCCTTTCCCCAGCTGCAGAGACACCCAGTCTCCTGTAGAGAAACGGCGGCGAGTAGTAGCAATCGTGGGTGGAAGTAGCCTTTGAACTGGACCCTCCTGGCTGGTGAAAACAGGAAAAGGACTGTAGAGAAATGAGCAGTCCACCCCAACCTTCCTCTGACCCAAGGATGGGATAAGGAAGCCCACAGCCTCCAACTCAGAGCCCTACAGCCTTAGAGAGATGGAAGGCCCTGGAGTTTCGGTTTAGCGGCTGAAGAACCTCAGCTCTTTTCTGGCTGGGGGAGCATCTGACCAGGAAGATTGTCTCTGGACACGGGACTTGGGGGTCACTCCATGACTGCTTTCTTCTGTGAAGAAGACAGCACGGGCAGAAGGCGTGGTGGTACCTCCCAGTGCTGTGAATGGTCTGTCACCGGACAGCATGGGCAGCCCTGGTCCTTACCACTACACCGTGTCCCCAGCATAGCCACCGGGGCTGGCTTCACCTTCCCACTTCCTGTGAGTTAGGTGTGGCCATCGACCCTGCTTTTCCTGCCAAACTGGGAGAGAAGCAAGGTGTGTTGCTCCACCCGCAGCGGTCGTGATAACATCCGACCCAGAGAGCCTGTTGCTTGAGCACGTGCTCTTTAGAAGCAGGGTGAGGTTGGAGATGGGCAACCCAAACCTCCGCAGCTGCTTCCCTTGAGGGTGACCCATGTGGAGGGCAAGGATGATGGAGAAGTCATGGGGGGACTGTGGTCTTTTGTCTGTGGGAGGTGGGCTTCATTTTAATAACTGACATTTTCATCACATCTCTGGGACACTATATCCACATCTCAAATGCCCGGTCCTACGGAAGTGTTAGGGTCCCGTGCTGGAAGGGGGTTCAGAGGGTCTTACATGTGGTCCTGTTTCTTCTAAAGAACTGCCCTGTGGTGTTCCTGATGGCCTCTGGTCTCTGTGGGACTGGTCCCTCTGTCTGGGGACAAAGGGATTCCTATTCAGGCATGGCTCCATCAAGAGACCGGCCCAAGCAACCTTCCTGGAGCTTTCCCAGAAGCTGGTGCTGTGGGATCCCTAACAAATCCACCATCCACAGTCCCAGATCCCTAGGTACTAGACCTCCTGAGAGCATGTCTGCTCTTGGCTCATGGTAGGGTCCACCTTGGCCCCTTAGGGACCAAGCAGCCTAAACACCATCTGTGCCCAAAGGTTTATTCATTCCTTGGTGTCCAGGCACCCAAGTGTCTGCTTGTCCCAAGGGGTCTCTGTGTATTTTGAAATTATGTGTTGTGTGTACCAGAGAAAAGAGGTCTCCTTGAAGAACCCAGCAGAGGATGCCAGGGCAGAGCAGGAGAGTGAGAGATGGGGGAACCATGTTTGCATTCCCTAGCCGCTTCTTGTTGATTCTTGGGAAATGGCGAGCAGCCAGCATGGGCGCCTTGACTGCGGAGCCCAGATGGCAAAGTTCAGGCTCATATTTGGATTCAGCCCTAAAGCTGACAAAGAGCCAGGCTTAGGCTGCCTCAGCCTGGGGAGCTCTGCCCGCAACACACACTCATCTTCATGCTGAGCTTCCAGATAGGCGCAGAATCCCCGTTTCTTCCTCACGCACTGTTAGGAGCTATTCTTCCGACCTCCTGTCTGAATGGGACATGTGACACACAGAATGTGCCCCTACCCCGAGTGATAGGTGTGTGTCCCCACTTCTAGTGATGGTGGCTAGGACTTGGGACAGTGACTCCAGGCCTCCCCAGGCTTCAGCTCTCCTGGCTTCCCAAACATCTGCAGGACCTCTCTCCACGAGAGTTTAAGAAGGGCCTGTGCCTCCTCCAGCAGTAAGGCAGAAGCCAGAGCAGGAAGAAAACGCAGGACAGGAAATGGCCCAGCAGCGCCCTAAATGGAGAGAAGCAAGAGAGGAGAGAACAGGGACCTGGAACCCATCACCCACCCTCCAGGAACAGAACGGGAGTGGGGGAGGGGCGCCGGACAAGAAAGAGTCGTCTCTCTACCTGGGCCTAATTACAAATGATTTCATTAGCCCCATCCTGGTGCACAAGCCGCTAATGAGAGAGAGGCTGGCAGTTCTAAAAATAGCCCGCTCGTCCTGTTCCTGGCTTTAGAGACACAGCCCCAGTGGGGCCGCTGGGCCCCAGCTGTCAACTCCAACTTCTTCCTCACCTCCTTCAGTGTGTGATCAGAGCCTTCGGAGGAGACAGCAGCCCTGCCCCTGGTCGTTGAGAATGAGAGAATGTGCTCCATGCGCTCTGCTCCCACAGTACCACATACACTGAGGCTGCTGGTATGCTGGGTGAGGCAGACACAGTGATAGGGGACTTACGGCTCCTGGGGGAGCCCCTGCCTAGCTGGTGTATGGCAGAGGCCATGTTTCACAATCATGTGTGTCCATCTATAAAACAGGGAGGGGCTGGGGAGATGGCTCCGTCAGGGAAGTACTTCTGAGGATCTGAGTTCAATCCCCAGAAACCGCATTTCCAGAACAAAAGCTGGATATGGCAATATGTGTTTGTGATCCCAGTTCTGGGGAGGGAGAGACAGGCTGACCTGCTTGTTGAGTTCTAAGTCCATGAGAAACTTTGTCTCAGAAAAAGGGAGGCTGAATGGAGTCTAAGGAACAATTCCCAAGGTTGTTCCCTGACTTCCACATGCATGCTCACACAAGAGCACATATACATATGTGCATCTACATATGCACATGCATGCATGCATACAGGAGCACCACTGCAGGAGTGCTGGTGCTGGTACAGGCTCACATGGAGCTCACAGTTCAGAGAGATGCGTGTGCTGGCATGTGCCAGCCTGATGTGCCGGGGGTGTTCCCACCTGCGAGATGTCCTCTAGCTTCTGCCCCAGCGTCCCCTGCCTAGCTGCATTTGAAGTTTGGATGGTGCCTATGTAAAAAGGGAATGGCGATATCCGCCCTCCCCCCACCCCGTGATAGCTGCCTCAAGACTGAGCCGGTGCCTGTGTACTGTGGTCCACTCTAGTCTGGCACATAATTCCAGCCGACTGTACCAGAGCTGCCGATGTCATCATCATGATCACTTTGTCTGTCGTCAGTCTCTGTCAGTCATCACCATCACCCCTGTCTGTCAGCAGCAGCAGCAGCAGCAGCAGCAGCAGCATAGCCACGGTCAGTCATCAGCACCACCGGGCCAGTCATCATTATCATCATCCTTGTCATCACACCTGTCAATCACCATCACCATCATCATGACCGCATCAGTTGTCATCATCATCAGCCCTGACATCATCATCCTCATCACACCTGCCCCTCATCATCATCACTGCCCTTCCTACACTGTCCAGCACAAGGGCTAAAGAGGGGCATGTTAGTTCACACTTGCCCAGGTTAGAAAGGCTACACATTCCCAGCAGCACCTGAGGCCACCACAGAAAGGTCCAGAACCACAGGGCCATGACGTAGAGAACACTCTCTCTATAGCGTGAGTGCCACTTGCTCCAGGAGACCCCTGGGCCCCATGCAGCATGCTTACCCCAAGCACCCTCGTCAAGGAAGGTGTGCAGAACTTAGCAGAGTTGCCCACAAACTTCACAAGCATGCTGTCATGCCCTGTTTTCGGTGGGCTGAGGCAGAAGCATGAACAGACACCTCTTACAAAGCTCCTTCTGGAAGTTTCCTTACAAAGTTCCTTCTGGAAGTTTCTAGAACAAAACAGAAAGGTGGGAAGCAAGACTAGACGGGCAGAGCCACAATAACTGCAGATGGCGTGAATTTGTTTTGTTTTGTTTTAAATTGTCTTTATTGAGCTATATGTTTTTCTCCACTCCCCTCCCCTTCTACCATCTTCCATATTCCCCATGCTCCCAATGTACTCAAGAGATCTCACCTTTTTCTACTTCCCATGTACATTAGATCCATGTATGTCTCTCTTAGGGTTCTCTTTGTTGTCTAGGCTCTCTGGGATTGTGAATTGTAGGCTGGTTTTTCTTTGTTTTATGTCTAAAAGCCAGTTATGAGTCTTTCTGGGTCTGTGTTACCTCAATCAATATGATGTTTTCTAACTCCATCATCCATTTGCCTGCAAATTTCAAGATGTCATTATCTTTTTCTGCTGTATAGTATTCCGTTGTGTAAATGAACCACATTTTCCTTATCCCTTCTTCAGTCGAAGGTCATTTAGGTTGCTTACAGGTCCTGGCTATGACAAACAATGCTGCTATGAACATAGTTGAGCACATGTCCTTGTGGCATGATTGAGAATCACTTAATGGCATGAGTTTGAATCACCAGAGAAGTCAAGGTTCTGGAGTCAGCAGCGGCTTCAGGGAGGAGGGGGACAGTCAGGAACCCTGGGAGAGTTCTGCCTGGGTGTTCACTGGTGTGGGCACCTAGAGGTGCCAGCTAACAGCTCTGACCCCCATTCGCTCCTCTGAGATGAGCCTGTTCCCATGTAAGTTTGTGAGGGTTCACAGGATGATGGTTTCTGAGCGCCCAGCAGGACGTGGGGTAGATCCCGAGCCGAGACTGAATGGATGGGTGTATGGATGAGAGAATATACGGAAATGTTAGCTGTATCGGTTAGCCCATGCAATGTTACCTTCAAGGAGGAAAAAACCCTTCTCTGAAGAATCCTACAATCCATCCTGTTTCCCTAGAGAATCCAAGGGACTCCACAGTCTTGAATGGGAGCAGTGGTGGCAGCCAGGCTTCCTCTCCAGAGTCCTGGGGAATTCTACCTCCCAAGCTGACATTCATGAGAAAGGCTGCTCCATTACTGCCAGGGCCCTCCTACCTCCTGAGGCTCGGGCACCCCCTGGCCAGTATGAGAAGGGTATCAGTGTCTAGACCAGCATGCATGGGAAAGATGAGTATCGATCTTCTAGGTGCTGGGAACAGCAAGGAAGAAGAGGTTGTGATGTACCCTGGACCTGAAAGCTCTCAGTGAACCAGAGTGTCTGTGGCTAGGTTAGAGAATTCATTAATTTCTTCAGTTAAGAGCCGCTATGTTCCACCCTAATGAGGCATTGGTGCGATTTATTAATGAGGTGCCCATGCTCAGTTTCTCTTACTGATTGGAGAAGCCACTAGGAATGGACAGCCGTAAATGCCTACTTCCTGCACCCATGCTGCATTGCCCAGAACAGCAGGGTGATTCACATAAACAAAGGACTGTGATTAATGCTAGAAACCAGAGTCCCTCTCCTACTGAAGAAGTCCCTCCCCTTCCCAGGGAAGAAGTCTGTCTCCTGCCTGGTGAAACCTCGCTCCTACCTAACTCAGGGCATTTCTAGACAAAGCTCAAACTCCTCAGGAAGCCGTGGATAGCTCAGATCCTGACCTTACCTAAGCTGCTTTCTCAGTCCTGATTTCTGTTGTCACCTGAAGCCATGAATATTAAATAAAGACTCGGGGAGCCTAGTGGAGCTGGTGCCACACTGAGGGCACGGGCGCTAGGAGACGGGCACATGTTCCACTTGGGTGACGTCGTAGACAGAAAGAGCGTTCTGAAATTTCCCGTCAGAGATGTAACGTCATCGTGGTGTGAGATTACTGTGACACTGACCGGGTCCATCCCACACAAGTCTACAGCCGGTGTACAGGGTTTCTCACGCCCCAAAAGCCCGGGCTTTTCTGGAAACTGGGTGATGGTTGAATGAGCAGAGGATGTCTGTCTTTGGTACATTTGACTTTGCAGAGTAGACCATGTGTGTGGAATGGCAGGAGAAGGAACCCCCTCCTGCCCTGCCCAGCTGGTCTATTACTCAAGTCTTCTACCGTGTTCACTGTGATTGACAGCACAGGTTGACACACTGGTATTAAGTAGTTTGCTGTCTGGCGTGTGTCCACATAATACTGTTGCTCAGAATTCCCTGGGGGCTTCTCCATGTCCACTTGTCCATCCTCTCTCCTTGCCAGCCCTTACAAGCCTGATTTCCTGCCGTGCCACACAGTACCCTAAAAAGTTGGGCTTGCCTAGTGCACCATCTTCTCAGCCTCCACTAGTACCCTGCATCCAAACTCCATCCAATAGCCATAGTCAGAGCAAGAGAAGTTGGAGTTTGTGCATTCTTTCTTTCTCCCTGCTCTTTCTCAAACACCTAGCAAGGCAGCTGCTGCCAACCCTGAGCCCATCGGAAGCCTGGGCCCTTTCTGATAATGCTCCTTACCTGTGTCATCTCCCAGGACTCTGCTCATACCTGCCCCATTAGGGGGCCCGAGAGCCACACATCTCCTCCGCCCTCCAGAACAGGTCTCCACAAAGCCTCAGTTGGTGGTTCTAGCCTCCCCAAGGGACGGTGAGTTTTCTGGGGAAGGGATCCTTTTATGCTCATCCTCATCCTGGGCTGGTGATGGGGCCTGTGCGAATGTTCAATAACATTCATTGTATAAGATTGGTACCCAGGTTACAGATCCAAGTACAGCCAGGACTTGAACTCCAAAGTCATCTTCCCACCTTGCCCTTGAACGTATAGTCTAAAAATCTTCACCAACACCATTTTTAAGATAGGGAACCGATGGTGAGGTGGGGGACAGATACAGAGAAGACATGAGGAAGGCAGGGCTGGAGAACTGGCTCAGCAGTAACCCAAGTTCAGTTCCCAGTGTCCATGGGTAGATCACAACCTCCCACAACTCCAGTTCCATGGAGTCCACCCCACTCCCTCCCCAGCACAGTACTGGCCTGGCTCAAGGCATCCCTTGGTGAGGTCAGCAGACCAAACTACACTTTCTAGAAACCACTTCCTGGTTTCCTCAGCATATGGCCACCTCAGGATCCTACTGAACAAGATAAAACCAGAACGAATAAAGCTAGCCCCAGCCCTGTACTAGGCCTGCAAGCTGGGGTCCACTAGAGTCCAGGGACACCTGACTAGCATGTGCAGAGCCACAGCAGGCCGACTGCTCCTGAACTGGTACACATGACCTCTTGCGGCAAATAGCAAACAGCACCTCCAGACTCTACAGGCCATTTGGGGGAAACCGAGAGAAGCGGGACCTTTGGCCCAGACATTACAATGGAGATGCCGCACACTGTCATGGGCAGGAGGGGACGGGTGGCTCCTAAGAGGCGTGTGGCATACCTATGTGTGGTTAAAGTGTACACAGAAGAAAACATCTGGGTGGACTTTGTAGAAAGTATTCCTTCATGCAAACTAGCTGCCAGTGTCAACATATCTGCTATGCTCAGCTGCACTCCATCGTGAGAGGGATCTGTTGACTGTTGACGCTCCAACAGGAAAGGCAGGGCGGGGAGGTCGTGGGACCCCCACCTGAGATTTTGGCAGATTCCTTCTGCCCTGCCCTTCCATCTGTATGTACTTCTACCCTAGGTGCCCATAGCCTTGGGGTCTCAGGCACTGCTAGAATAATAGGCTGGGGAAGGTGAACAGGAGGGAGTGGCTTCTCCGTCTGAAATTAAAATTTAAATGAAATTTATGCCTTGGCAATGCTGAAGCATGCATGGGCAGCTCGTATATGGCGGTTCTGTTGAACTTGTCCATATTGGGTTTCCTGCTCTAAGTTGATGAGGACGATTGACCAGGTCTCTTCCTCAAGAAGGCACCAGATCTCATTACAGAGAGTTGTGAGCCACCATGTGGTTGCTGGGAATTGAACTCAGGACCTTTGGAAGAACAACCAGTGCTCCTAACTGCTAAGCCATCTCTCTAGCCTGGGTTTTCTATCTATGCTGGGTAACAGTTTTCCAGTGTGGCTCCTTTGAGGCCACCCAGAGTCTACAGAAAAGCCATCACCCATGTTCCGTAAGCAAGCCCAACTCACTGGTCCCCAGTTTGGTGGAATGATACTGTGGTTTGTCACTGGGTCTTTGTAAGGAGTGGATAGATCCATCCTCCTGGAAAGGAATTTTCAAATCAGATCCATGCAGGGGCCCAGAAGCCTGCCTGCAGCTCCGGTGACACCCTATTCATTTCCAGGCTCGGTTGGTGGGAATCAGAGAAGCAATCTCTGCCCCAATAATAACCTTAGCTCCACTCCACCAGACCCCTTGTAACAAAACCCAACAGAATTCTGTTCCCAACCCCCCTGCTTCTCCAATCTGAGGAGACTCTGTGCCCAGCGACTTGGCATTCCAGGGCCTCACTGCCCTCAGACATCTCAGCACAGAAGGAGGGAGCCCCATCTCTACATGGACCTGCACCATGGGAGCCAGGGATGCAGGCTGGAGCAAGCTGCGGGCAGAGAGCCTGCTAACGGGTGCTGTTCCCCAGCTGCACACGGCTCATGATGGGTGTTCTGGCCACACATCCAAGCAGGTACAAGACAAAGATGCAGGTGGAAGAAAACCAAGCCGGGGTGGGGCCAGCAGTACGTGACCCATGCCAGGCTAACTGTTCAAGTCTCATTAAGAAAGAGCATTGATCGTTCCCATTGGGTGCCTTATCGCCAGTAGCAGCAGTTCACGTAACCGCACATCCACAAGGTCACCCTCACTCATCACAATCAACGAAGCACCTTCCCTGATCCTCCCCATCTCAGAGCCTTTGCTCTGCTGTCCCTTCTCAGGACAGTTCCTCTGACCTCCTCGTTGTCCTGGCCACCAAGGTTTTGTTTACACTCTGGCTCGTCCGTATGTTCTCCTCGGCACACCAAGATCCACCTGGGCAACCTTCGGAGTCTGCCTGTTCACACCTAGAACCCTGGCTGGATGGTAGGGAGACCCTGAGCCATCGTGGGAGGGCGGGCTGAAGGAGCGAGAATGGCTGGCTCTGAGAGCTGAACAGCAGGCGTGAAGCTCATGCGTCCCTCAGCAAGGATCCAGCCACACGCTCCCCTCCAGCTCGGTTGATCTTTCCCAACTCACCTAACAAGGGAAATAATAAAACAAGGTGTTCGCAGACACAGCACAATTCTGCAGCACTCTGTGTTGGGGAGATGCAGTCTGCTGCCCCTGTGAATGCCAGGCCACCTGCAAGCGTGTGCCATCCCAGCTCCACCCAAAGAGCCAGCAATTAAAAGTGACGAGGGCGAAGGGTTAAAGACAGCCAGCCTCCTGATAAGAGCAGAGCTTCCTTTTGCTGCACAATGTAACTAGGATGCATGGTGCACTGGATGCATCTGCAGATGTGTCTGCAAGCATGGCTGCACCTGTGCTGCTGGGTCTGCGGGCACGGGAGAGGTGTAGGGTAGCATTTTAAACAAAGGGATCTGAACTCGTCTGGAAGAGAAATGGTGCTCAGCTGTTGAGGACCCGTGATGAGGGCTGTGCGTTGGTGTTCAGGGAGCCTTAGACAGCTGGGTTTCAGAGCTGGTGACTGTGGGAGCCACTTCTACATAACAGGGCTTTGAAAGGCGCTCTGACCTGTGAGGCTTGGCCCCTGGTGTAACTTAGGAGTTGTGCACGACTCCAGCAGCAGCCCAAGGACATCAGCTTGCTGCGTGCTTTACTGCTTGAGCCTTAGACAGATTATCAAAGTGTCCTGAAGTCAGGTGCAGCGCTCAGTAGTGCATTCCCGTAATGCCAACACTCGGGGGGTTGAAGCAAGCGCATCTCTGTGTGTTTGTCACCAGGTTGGGCTAAATAGTGAGACCTTATCTCTTTCTTTTTTTTTCTTTTTTTTATTTATTTATTAAAGATTTCTGTCTCTTCCCCGCCACCGCCTCCCAGACCTTATCTCAAAAGATAAAAAAAAATTAAAAAGTTCTAACATGGAAGAGAAGAAGGTATTTGTGATGGCTTGGCCCTGAAGCAGGCTGCAGGGATTCGGTGCAGCTTGGGCTCTACTGACCAACGAGTCCTGTCCACAGGTCCTTTGCGTCAGTGGACTCTCTGTACTGCCTTCTAGCCCTGGCCACACTGGCTGCAGCTGTTCCTTTAACTGTAACTGAGCCCTGCAGTTTGTTCTTCACACACAGGGTCACACAGAGCACACAGGACTCCAGTGCCTGCTGGAATCCGTGATCCGTGCCCTGCTGCAGCCCAAAGGGCTTTCTTCATCACCTCCCCTCGCCCCCCACCACTCCACGGAGTTCCCTGCCACCACCCATGGAGGGGTTAAGACGTCAGTCCCCAGTGTTGTCAAGCTTCATTGATTTTACTAGGGCTTGGCTTTTGGAACACACAGGGGCTTATCTTGGTATTTTGTACTGATCATATCACAGCCCAGCCACTGTCGTTTTTATCTCTGTTGGTAACAGTTGGGGGTCAGCAATGGGTCCACTCGATCTGTTGCTAGTTTTAATTTGTATATGTCTGAGGTAGTTTGCTAATTTCTTTACATTTGAAAACAGAAAAGAAAAAACAGTTTGTTCATCCGTGGAAAAGTAAACCGTGCCAGGGAGCCACAACCCAACCCTTTGGTCCCCCAGAGAAATGGGGACCTGCAGTCCTTGTTGTCTGGAGAGAAAGAATTCAGTTAGGAGATGCAGATAGGCTACAGGAGTTCATTTGGTAAAGCCCTCCAGAGCAAGCTGCCCCCAGGTGGAGGGCAGTCCCCTGGGCTCTGCATTCTGATTTTACTACATTTGCTCGTGAATTTGCTTGTTTGTTTATGGGAGGGGCAGCACAGGCTGCGGTGCCAGTCAGGAAAGAGCTTGCAGGAGTCGGTTCTGTCCTTCGGACCTATGGATGCCAGGGACCAAACTCAAGTCTTCTGGCTTCATGGTGGTTCCTTCATCCAGTGAGCGGTCTCACCAGGCTACGCTGGGCAGAGTCAAGCCCACAATACAATAAAGTTATAATGATATCGAGTTATTTGAGGACCCAGACCCTTTGACAGAGGACAGTGTTGCCTTAGCCCTCATATAGTGCAAACCGCCTAATTCCAGCTTCAAGGATACTTAGTCACAGGGACACACCCTGATCCTCAGGAGACCCAGCCAGGTTCTCGACACTGACCGCTCTGTCACCTGACAGAGCAGAAATGCCTGGTCTTGTTATGTTTAAAAACATTTTCTAGTCAGGCATAATGGCGCACATCTTTAATCCCAGCTCTTGGAAGGCAGAGGCAGGCAGATCTCTGAATTCAAAGCCACAGGTGTACAAAGAAAGTTCCAGGATATCCAGGGCTACGTACAGAGAACCTGTCTCAAAAATAATAATAATTAAAATTAATAAAAGCATATTCATTAAGCCCGCAAATAGGAGGAGCCAGCGACTGGGGAGACGTCTCTAGTGAGTGATCTGAGAGAAGGGAACCCACGTGTTATTTATAATTTCAAGGCAGGCAACAAGAAAAGGTGAACATGCAGGAAAAACACTTTATCAAACGTAAGTGCAAGTCCCTTTTTTTAGTTTCTAGAATAAATAGTAATTAAATCATGTAAGCTGTGACAGTGAAATTGCTTATAAAACCAACCCTCCCACCATAATTGCTTAGATACCCACATTTTTATAAATACTGGGTAACTTTATCCATTGCTTTTATCAGCAGAATGTGACACCAGCTGTTGGTGCTTCATAATTTACCACGGAGTTGGGTGACAGTCACAAAAGCACGTGTCTAAAAAATGCACTAACGTGGGCCAGACAAATATGCAGTCCTGGAGACGTCTCTTTCTGCGGTGGAGTTGGAAGTGGCTGCAGCTCTGGGGCATCTGGAGGGGCTGACAATTTGGTTGCCTAATTAATGTTTTGGAAGCAAAACGACGCGGTACCCAGCAGCATCAACGAGTTTTGTTAACTGTGTGACTAACCAAGAAAGTCTGTGACTGAGCCAAGCCTGTCATCCTGCCTCTGCCCCCAGCAGGACACAGGTGCCTGACAAGTGTCAGATGTCACTAAGTCACAGAAGGGCCAGCCATGCAGATCCCATTTCCAGAATGTTCCTGTTGTGGAGGGACAGCCCTGACACACCAGCTTTCTCCGGCTCCTTTATTACACTTAGCCTTCTCGGGCACAGGAACAGAGCCAAAGAACTGGGCATCTACACTGCACAGGCAGAGACTGGTGGGAGTCTTCCTGTGTGGGTGGAGACTCCTGCTCCCATTGAGCAGCACAGGGCATGCAGAAACCCTGGCAGGAGTAGACGGCATCCACCTGGGTTTGAGGGTGGGATGCTCATCCATTGTTTTTCCTGCTCTCCAGATACTTCTGGAGGACAAAGGAGAGCCTGCCTAGTGAGGTCTTTACGGTCTCAGGGCTACTTGGGGAGCACATGCTGTACCTGTTGTTGCAGCCTGCTTCCTGGCCTTCCTGACCATCTTCTCTCCTCTTACAGTCAAGTTCAGCAGCTGCTTGGGTACCAAAGGGACGCAGTATGAGACCAACAGCTTGGACTTCAAAGTCGGGGCGGATGGGACTGTCTTCGCCACCCGGGAGCTGAAGATCCCTTCAGAGCAGGTGGCCTTCACTGTGACGGCGCGGGAACGCCAGACTGCTGAGCAGTGGGACGCCATGGTGCGGCTGCTGGTAGCCCAGACTTCATCCCCACACTCTGGACACAAGGTAAGAGGAGGCAGCGCAAGCAGGAAAGCCTGGGTCCAGAGCCCAGGTGTCCCCTCCCCTGGGGTCCCAGGCAGAGCCTTTCCCTGACTCCTAGATCAGGAATGACAGTGCTTTGTCCGTGCCCATCAAAGGCGTGGCATCACCCCTGCCTCCACCGTGCTGAAGTACGTGAGACGCCCTCGTGGGTGGGGCATCTGAGAGGTCACCGGGCCCTGAGCCCAGTCTACTAAACTGCCACCACTGTGACCCTCTCCGTTGCCTTTTGAATGAGTCACTCACACTTCCCCCTGCCCTGTAAGCTACAAGTGCTGTCTGCAGCCGGGGCTCTCAGAGTGCTGTGCCTACTGGGAGTTTTCAAGGCCAGGGGAGTTGGCAAGCAGAGCAGATCAACCACGAGGCTGGGAAACCAGGGTAGGACTAATTCAGAGCTACGGAGAGATGGAGGGCAGGACAAAAAAGGAGAGAGGAAGAAAGTGAGATGGGGGAGATGGGGAGAAAGGCGGGGGGGGGACAGCTGAGGGGGAGGGGAAGGGCAGATAAGGAGGGGGAGAGGAAGAGAATGGGTGGATGAGGAGGGGAGGGGTACGCGAGGAGGGAAGAAGAGACAGAGAGAAAAGAGGTGGAGCTGGGAAGGGATAGAGGGCTAGAGAGAGGGGAAAGGAAACAGTGGAGGAGGGAGATGGGGAGTTCTCCTGTGATGTCTGCAGTCTGTGCACCGTCTCCTTCCCCCAGCTGTATCCCCGGGAGATAAATGGGGCATGGGGCCACAAGGGCACCTCCCCTGTCCTGGTCCTGAGATCACTCTTCTCGCGCACTGTCTAACAAGCAGTTCCCATGATGCCCCACATCCTCTCTGTTTCATTGTTTGTGCTGGGAAGCCCAGATGGCTGCATCAGCCTCAAAGCAACGGAGCTGGGACTAGCAGAGAACCTGCAGGCTGGGGTGCCTGCAGTAGGGAGACACCGAGAAAACCCAAACAACGAGAGAGGACAGCAGGACAGGTGGGTCCCTCAAACTGCGCATGGTTCCCTAATCAGTGCAGTGTAAGGCAGTCTCGGGCTGGGCCACTGCATGGGGGCACTCCCAGGAAATGCCTACGAGGGCCTGAAGTTAGTTGAACAAAGATAACCACATTCTTTTATGTGGGTTTGCCCAGAGCCTTACATAACTGAATGTTCCTTTGAAGGCTCTCAGCGGGAGAAAATCTGCACATTTCCAAAACCCCACCTGACCAAGGAACCCTTTGTAGAACAGCCAGCAGGGCAGATGTGCCAAGGAACCCACTTTGGGTTTTGATCTTTCTTGTATACAAGTGGGAGCAGAACCTTGGGAGGATATTCTTTCCCACCAGTGTGGGAAAGTAGGGTCATAAGCGTCCTCCTGTGTGAGGGAGCCAAGCATCTTAACTCATTACTAGTACACACCACACATGTGCGCGCATGCACACACACGAACACACCCACACCACACATACAGACACACAGGCATGCACACACACGCACACAGATACACATACGCGCACGTGTGCACACACAGACACACACATACACACAGGCACGCACAAACACGCACATAGACACACGTGCACACACACATCTTTCCCTGCCTATGGATCACACAGACACACACATGCACACAGGCACACACAAACATGCACATAGACACACACGCACACCCTTCCCTGTCTATGGATCACACAGACACACACACGCACACAGGCACACACAAACACGCACATAGACACACACGCACACCCTTCCCTGCCTATGGGTGCTGAAGACTACAGGACAGGCAGGTGTGGACGCTCCCTCTTCCCTGTGTGTTCTTCATGCACATCCCCTACCAGGACTTAACACTCCCCCTCTGTATTTGTTACTCTTCTTGCTTTGATTTAAAATGTCTGAGAAGAAGACAAACCTATGGCTCACAGTTCAGGAGGATGGCAAGGCTGGTGGTCACATTTCATCCACACTCAGAAAGCAGAAAGAGGCAGATGGTGGTCCTTGGGCCCCCTTTCTCCTTTTTATTCAGCCCAGGACCCCAGTCACAAGGTAGTGCTCCCCACCCATGGGGCGGTGCTCCCCAGCCATGGGTGATGCTCCCCAGCCATGGGGTGTTGCTCCCCAGCCGTGGGGTGATGCTCCCCAGCCATGGGTGATGCTCCCCGGCCATGGATGATGCTCCCCAGTCATGGGTGATGCTCCGTGATGCCCCCCAGCCAAGGGTGATGCTCCCCAGTCATGGGTGATGCTCCCCAGCCATGGGTGATGCTCCCCAGCCATGGGGTGTTGCTCCCCAGTCATGGAGGGTTACTTTCCAGTCATGGAGGGGTACTTCCCAGCCATGGGTGATGCTCCCGGCCATGGGTGATGCTCCCCGGCCGTGGGGTATTGCTCCCCAGCCGTGGGGTGATGCTCCCCAGCCATGGATGTTGCTCCCCAGCCATGGAGGGTTACTTCCCAGTCATGGAGGGGTACTTCCCAGCCATGGGTGATGCTCCCGGCCGTGGGTGATGCTCCCCGGCTGTGGGGTGTTGCTCCTTAGTCGTGGAGTGGTACTCCCCAGCCATGGGTGGTATTGCCACAGTTGGGGTGGATCTTCCCATCTCAGCTAACACAATCTGGAAAGTTCCCTACAGACATGTGCAGACGCCATCTCAGGGATTCCAGATCGTGTCAAACTGGCGATCAATATTAATCATCACAGCTGTGGCTTCCTGAGCCGAGCAGCTCCAGGCTCTGGATTGTGAAGCTGAAATTGTACCTGGTGATCAAAACCCAGGCTCCTTATAGCCCGTTGGAGGCTTGGGGTGAAATTACTGACTGAGACTAGATCGACGCCTTTTGTTAAGGCCGTCAGTGAGGGGAGCTCTGATGTGTTGCTGCAGTTAGCGGCTTCGAGCACTCCCGCTAGTCTGGAGAGGGACCAACAACACAATGAGGGACGCGCCTGTGAGCCCCGTCGTCCCTGACCCATGACGTCTGACTGCAGGTGACAGCTGTCTCTCCTGTCTTCCACTGAGTTTCACGTCTCTCTTGCGGCCAGCGGCCCTGACCTGACTCTAGAGTCCATCCAGACCCCGCTCTGATGGACCCAACTAGATCTCAGTTTATCATCCGAGGACAGAGGGCGTCATTGTCTGTATCGACAACACAGATAGTAAAGATGAGCAGGGTTACCCAGCCTCTTCCACAGGAGAGAACTGGGCCTCCAGGAGGAAGTAAACTATGACTCTCTAGGTACAGCTGAGCCTGGCAGAAGGAAAGCTAGGATTCTCCCGTTGGTCCTGGGAATTCCAGGGTTGATTGTCCTGAAACAGAGCAGTGATGTCATTGACATCCTGTCCTGGAGGTGAAAGTACGCCATCAGGTTCTGTGACCTAAGGAGGTCACACAGAGTAGCCTTCGTTCCTGTCGGTGGTGCGTCCCAGCCCCAGTCCCAGCCCCAGCAGTCCTGTGCTCAGCACTGTCACTGCTTCTTATCCCAGGGAGAGCCAGGG
>NC_022033.1:2063280-2072424 GCF_000317375.1 Microtus ochrogaster | reverse complement strand
CCAGAGAGTGACTGGGACTGTGGGGTGCTGAGTCGAAACGCTGAGACACACGTCAGCACACTGTCAGTCTAGCAGTGAATCAGGGTGACCCCAGTTCTTGGTGCTCCTGTCTGCCCGCCAGAGCAAAAGCAGGGTTCCTCTAGGGACGATTTTGGTTCAAGCCTTAAATCAAGTTGCCTTTCACATACAGCGTCTAGCACTCACGTGAAAATAACCAGACATTTAAAATGGAAAAGACAAAATTAATGAGAATCCAGGAACGCAGAAAGTCGTAGACCAGAAAGCTGCAGAAATGGACCCGTGCTGTGTTTATTGTATCCACAACATTGAGTAAAAACTTTGGAAAAGAGTGGGAAAATTTGGAACTGAAAAATACGATAAGCAAGACCGAAACTTTTTAGGCTGGATATTGGTAACTAGACACCAATGAAAAGAGAATTCATAAAGCAGGTATTCGGACTGAAGCATGATTGATGGTCTAGCAGGAGAAAGTCCTGGCAGGAGTGAGTTTGGACCATGGGAGGAGGAGGTTACACAGAGCAGCAGGAAGGTCTGCTCGGATGGCAGTGGGGAAATGTCCCGCCCGAACACAGATCTGCAGACACCACATGAGGTACAGTGTTAAAGGGTTGGAGCATTAGGAAGCTTGAGAACCACTTTTCTGGAGCATTCTGGGATCCAATTTTAGTGAGGTTGATCATTCCTTACCCAGAATGCTTGGTGCCAGAGGGTTTCAGACTTCTTCAGAGTTTAGAATATTTGCTTAAGCCTACAGTGAGGCCTCTTTAGGACACAACCCAAGGCTAAATACAGAATTTATATGTTTCATTGACATTTTGTGCACTTAGCCTGGAGCTGTGTGCGTGTGTGCATGCATGTGTGTCTTAACTGTGACATACCACATGAGATCAGGTGTGGAATTTTCCACTTTGCGTGCCGTAATGATGCTCAAACCATCTCAGAGCTTGGATTTTTTGATAAGAAGATCAACTTGCATTATATTTTGAAAAGATTACAAATAAACACTTGTTCTAGGGACTGGAGAGATGGCTCCATGGTTAAAAGTACTTGATACTCTTGCAGAGGACCCAAGTTCAGTTCCCAGTACCCATATGGTCATTCTTGGCTCCCAGCAACTCTAGTTCCAGGGGATCCAACCCCCCTTCAGGCCTTTGCAGGCACTGCACACATGTAGTGCACATATGTATTTGCAAGCAAAACACTTAAACACCCATAATATGAATGAATATTTTAAAAATTTAACAAATAAAACCTTCCTTTAGAAATACTCTCCAGTCTTTGAAAATGGCTGAGAGTCATAAGATTGTGTATGTGTGTGTGTCTATGTGTTCGAAGATAATAAATTCAAGAAAGGAGAAAGAAAAACACCGAACAGATGGGCTAATATATTTCTCTTGGAGTAAGATGGTATGCTTACAAATATATTGGTAATTATAAAAATGAAGACATGTTAACATACAAATAAAAGAAAACATGTTGACAGATTGAATAAGTAAAAACCCTGCTAGGTGCAGCTTGCTAAATACACATCTTGAAAGTGTAAGAATGGAGACAGGTTGAAAGTAAAAATCCTAGAGGGAAAACCTGTGTAAATAACAAGCAGAAGAAAGCTGGCGGCAGTTCTGTTGACGTTAGACAAACAGACTCACGTGAAGGAGGATATGTCCCAGCCACAGGCAGACACACAAGACCTGGAGTGGCGGTGCACGTGTGTGACTTCACCAGCTCAGAACAAAGTTGACAGAAGAAAAGGGAGGAATAACAAGAAAGGGTACGATTCGTTGCAAACGTTAACAAGCATCCATCTGTGAGTAACAGACTCACAAGCTACCGAGGGAACAGAAGGGGAAGACACAATAGGAAGCTCAGCCTTGTGCCGAGAAGTTTGTAACTCGGAGCTCACTGCTGCTAAGGGCCCCCGAATTACCAAAAGATTGGACCACAGACAGACCAGTTCCAATCTTTAACCCAAAAAGTCTTACCATAGTTGCAAGATTTAAAGTTCAAAGAGACGTGGTTGTAGGGTTTTTTCGGTTTGTTTGTTTTTTCATAGTGCCAGAGCAATTAAGCTAAAAATCAACAGCAGAGAAGACAACTGGGAAATCCCCATAGCTTTGTAGTCAAGCGAAATCTTTGTTCTTTTCCCCGGGGAAGAACAGAACTGAAATGTAAGTTAGAGAGGATGCTGACTGCGTAGAAAAACTAGTCCGGCAAAACCAGGTGGAAACGCCTGGCCTAATGGGCGGTGGAATAAAGAAAGGAAACTGCCTTCTAAGTACCCACCCCTAGAAATCACCAAAAGGGCAGAAAATTGAGCCTGGGCAGAAGAGATAAATAGCGAAGAGTGAGACAGAGAGACAACACAGGAAACCAGAAAGTCATGGAATCAATGACCAAACTTGGTCATAAATGATAAAGCTGACCACTCTGGGTAAGGAAAAAGACAGAAAGGCAACAGCCAACTCTAGGATAAAAGACGGTGCTAAGCCATAATGTGGACGCCAGGAAATTGCGTGAGGGGAGTGTTACGATGTTTGCCAAAAGCATTGAGAGCCAATAAACACAAAGTTTACCAAAACTAACGGATAAAAATAAAACCTCTGATCTATGTTATTACACTTGATGTCAGCCAAAGGCGAAGAAACAACCAAATTTATTTATTGCTATAAACAAAATTAAAATCTATGTCAAGGAAACATTTCAACTCTGCTAGTAGGTTCTGCCTTAGCTAGGAGGAGATATTAAGATTAATTTCACATGACCTTATCCGAGAGTTAAATGAGAAGGTTAGTCCTGTAAACCCTAACAGGGAGCGTGTCTCAAACCAGCAAAATCATTGCCCAAGAAAACAGGACCCTGGAACCCAGCATGAATTGTCCAGGCAGAACACTGTCTTTCCTGATAAAAAGCCTTTTCCAAAACCAGCAAATCAAAATCCAAAGTTTTGGAATGTATGATAGAAAAGATAATCATGGGTCAACGCTGTCCATAAATTTATATAAGCAAAACATTAACCTTTAATCTAGCTACGTTTACATAGATTGATAAATCATGCCTGAGTTGTACTTATCCTGAGAATAAAAGATTGGCTTAGTCTATGCAGTTCATAGAAAGACTAAAAGATTGCATAATCTTCTACATAGCAATTACTAAAAGTTAACTCCTCTTCCAGATATTAAGGATTTTCAGGTTATTGGGAAAGGAAGTGACCTTACAGAGGCTTACAAAAGGGATCTACCAACTCAACAGTAGCCATCCGATCAGCTGTTGAAACAGGGAAAGGGGGCTCTCACCTCATGCACTGACGGTCCAAGCCGATGTGATAAGACAAGAAAAAGAAATCAAAATAAATAAGGCTGGCCCGGAAATGTAAAACCTAAAGGGGTGATAGGTAAGTTCCTGGGACGGATGGGTGAGCCTAGCTGGGTGTGGAGAGATTGTCGCTGTGTGCCAACAATGGACTTCAGTGAGTCTCAATACCACTCAGTAGTGCACGTCATTCATTGAGACAAGTTTAGAGATCTTAAATTCCTGGAAGACTTCAGGTCATGAGGTTATTAATTCCACATTGTGCTTAACTGAATCCCTACCTCCACTCAGTAAATGACAGTTGTACCCCTACTGTCTCCAGTCACTTTGTCCTTGGGGACAAAACTGACCTCATTCAAGAAGCCACGGTTAAAGTGGCTTCAGGAGCAAAGACTCAGAGAGAAAAAAAAGGGCAGCCCAGAAGAAAATGCTTACATTATTTATTTATGGTGTATATGGACACACACATGCCACAGCATACGTGCTGAGGTCAGAGAGAGTTTGTGGAAGTCCGTTCTCTCCTTCTACCGTGTAGAGTCTAGAACTGTCAGGCCGGGCAGCACAGCAAGGAAGAGCCTTTTCCTGATCAGTTCCCACCTGGATACTGAGCGTCGATGGACTCCAGCAATGGAATAAAGTCACTGGCTACGGAGGGACAGAGGAAGAGAAGGCCACCGGCAAAGCACAGCCCCTGAGTGGCAAAGTCCCAAGGCAGCGCTCACGGAAAGGGGCACTGAAGTAGATTCCTCAAGGACTGTTGCCTAGGTGTGTGTGTGTGTGTGTGTGTGTGTGTGTGTGTGTGTGTGTGTATTAATTAGGAACATATATTTGAATACACAAAACTTATGCATATATATATATAATACATATGATTCCAGGAATCAAAATGAGGGCCTTCTCCCATTGAGTCACACACCCTAGGCCTGTATTTTTAATAAATGTATTTTAAGTGGTTGCAGAAGTTCCTATACAATATATTCAAATTCACCTCCTGACCTGCAATGTTTAAAAACTTTACTCTGTGACCTGGATGAAAAATTGTGTTGTCCCTACTTACTAAGGTGGAGAACAATCAAGGAAGGCACTGATGTTGACCTCTGGTCTATACACACATAACAGTACACAGATACACACATGCACATACACAACACATATGTATTACACACACCTATACTACACACATACAGATATACCCACTCACACTATATCCACATATACACACTGCACAGAAATATACAGGCACAGACACTACACATATAAACTACACACACATACACTGCACAAGCATGCTACACACACATATTACACTACACAAATGCACACCTAGGACATACACATCACACACACATACACTACAAACATATACATTGCATGCATAAACACAGTACAGCTAAACAACATGCACATACAAACACATGCATGTGCATGCACTAAACCAGACACACATGCACCACATACACATGATATATGCATATGTACATAAATATATATAGTACATGTGATACCAGAAATTAAAACATTAACCATACACATACATTAATACATACTTACCACACACATGCACACACAGACACCAAACAACATACATATACACATATATAACACAGTACATGTGCACACATATATACTACATGTACACTATGCATTTGCACACATATACCACACGCATACTACATAGGCATGCACTGAACACAAGTACACAATATATGTACACACTGCATGCATGTACACATATACGTTACACTTGCCCACAGGCATACATGCATATGCAACACACATGAACACTTAAAAATGCCCGTGTCAAGGGCTTCCCAGCAGGGCTTGAAAAAGATAAATTTACATGGAGATGTCCCCTAAGCAAAAGTCCCGTTATAGAAGGTTCTAGAAAGGGAAATGGCTGCCTGTAAAACCGAGTCCACAGAATGTTTAAGTTCTGGGGATGCTCTCCCGGAAAGGGGTCTTTGAGCAAATCCCTCAAGGACTGCTGCCGAGGGACCCCCTAATTTCTCGGTTCTGTTCATTTCATTTCCCTTCTGCGCCCAGCTCCTCCCCGTTCATTATTTTAGGGACTCTCCATGGCTCTGGGTAAAACCGACAGCTTTACAGTTAGATGAACCATAAAAATTTGGCAACTTCTCTCCTCCCCCCAACCCCCAGCTGCTATTACGGGCCGACTTTCCGTGTGTGATGCGCGAGGTGCTCAAATCTGGAAGAACGTTCTTTTGTGCAGCCTTGCAGGAAAGCCGATAGCAATTCAATTAGAAAATGCAAATGAGGTCACATATTTCCCAGAGGAGCGATGAGGTGCCCCTGAGGAATCTGAGCGACGTGCGGCCTCGCGGTAAATACTGAAGATGAAGCTTACCTCGCTGTTGTCGTCTGCCCGGCTGCTACAGCGCTTGAATGTGGCAATGGGGCCTGTGGGTACAGTTTGCCAAAAAGACACTGTTGTTTATGAAACTAATATTGGGCCTTCTGGCCCGTCAGCACTTTTGAAGAATCTGCTCGCAGGCAACTGGGAGCTACCCCGGGTTCCAGCTACAAGGGATCAGTCGTGTTCCAACCTAGTGCCGTAG
This sequence comes from Microtus ochrogaster, assembly GCF_000317375.1. Classification (NCBI taxonomy): domain Eukaryota; kingdom Metazoa; phylum Chordata; class Mammalia; order Rodentia; family Cricetidae; genus Microtus; species Microtus ochrogaster. The sequence goes on along the minus strand of NC_022033.1, from coordinate 2,066,518 downwards.
AAGGTGATCCCATGTGTAGGTGGATTTTGCGGTGGGGTTGGATCCACAGTGATGGGTGACATTGTAAAAGGGGGAATTTCAGACACAGGGAAAACTTAGTCAGCAGATGAGAACAAGGGTAGAATATCTCTATACCCCCGGCATTGCCAAAGACTGTCAGCATGCCAGGAGCCAGATAGGCAAGGAGTCAATCCTTCAGCTTCACCCAGCCCCTTGATCTTGGACTCTGGCCTCCCACTGAAAGAGAGTAAACCTCTTGTTGGTTTAGGAATCCGTCCCTGAGCCCATACTCCTTTTTGTTCTGCAGCCTGTGATGTTACTGCAAGGGGCATGGTGGTCCATAACCTCCATCCCAGGTCTACCACCCTGTCCCCTGGGTCCACCCCCTTATTCATCCTCAGACCAGCCCTCTCTCTTCCTGGTCCATTACCCTCCCATTTGTGGCTCATTGCCACGTCCACATGGTTCATCATCTGCTTCCTGTCCCCGCCCCCTCCCATGTCACGGTTGGTTACCCCATCCTGCAGATTGGGAGTTCTGTTCTTCTTTATGCCACTGAGGCTCCCATGTTGCCTGTGAGAAAATGGAAAGGGGGAGTTCTTGCTAGGAATCAGTTCCAACTGTTCCTGGAAGCCACTGACAGAGTCCTTGTAGTCCTAAGAAGGAGCTATGGCCCTTGTAGGCCCCGCCCTCAATCAGTTCTGGAAAGCCTGGTGTTCTGAAACCTAATCTAGACACTTAGAAGTTCACAGACTCTTACTAGAAGAGGTCTTGGATGTAGACAGGGATTGCATTTTTGTTACCAGACGCCCAGACCCAATTACACAGAAACTATATTAATTACAACACTGTTTGGCCTATTAGATCAAGCTTCTTATTAATTGAATCTTACATCTTTTTTATTAGTTTTTGTTAAGCTCTACATTTTTCTCTGCTCCCCTCCCTGCTTCTCCCCTCCCCCCTTCAACTCTCCCCCAAGGTCCCCATGCTCCCAGTTTACTCAGGAGATCTTGGTCTTTTTCTACTTCCCATGTAGATTAGATCTATGTAAGTCTCTCTTAGGGTCCTCATTGTTGTCTAAGTTCTCTGGGATTGTGATTTGTGGGCTGGTTTTCTTTACTTTATGTTTAAAAACCACTTATGAGTGAGTACATGTGATAATTGTCTTTCTGTGTCTGGGTTACCTCTCTCAAAATGATGTTTTCTAGCTCCATCCATTTTCCTGCAAAATTCAAGATGTTATTTTTTTTCCTGCTGTGTAGTACTCCATTGTGTAAATATACCCCACATCAGACTCTTACATCTTAAATTAACCCATTTCTTTTATTTTACCACAAGGCTCATGGTTTGATACCTCTTGCTTCTTAGACAGCTACATGGCATTTCCCTGACTCTGCCTTCTTTTTCTCCTCTATCTCTGCTTGGATTCCCCACCTTGCTATATTTTGCCCTGCCATAGGCCAAAGCAGCTTCTTTATTAACCAATGGTAATAGAACACATTCACAGCATACAGAGGGGAATCCCACATCATTGGGATCCTAGAACACTGAGGCTGCAGTGACCCAGGTCTTTGCATATGTGATGTGTGTGCAAAAGAGGCCTAGAGTCTGCCTTCAGAAGACAGCAGAGGCGTGAGGTGGTGTGTAGGTCATGAAGCTTGTGTCTCAGAAAACAGTGAGAGATGACCCTCAAGGAGACTGGAAAATACCAGTTCCAGAGACAGTAAGCTGCAGTCGTGTTGGAAAGCTGTGAGGACTGCCACTATCCTTGGTGTCTTCCCCAAGAGAGGGCTGAGAGGATGATGGCGTTCATCCAGTCACCCTGAAGACATAGGGACACACAGTGATGGCCCCGGAGTCTGGACTGTGGTCCCCGCTGGGCAGAGTGACCTGAGCATCCTACCCAGTGATGGGCAATAAAGGCCTAGGGGATGCCCACGGAGAATATGCAGGCCTACACCACTGTCTCTCACGGTGTTGTTCATCTGTGGCTTCTCATTCGAGGGGTGTGTGTGTGTGTGTGTGTGTGTGTGCGCGCGTGCGTGCTCATGGATGTGACCTCAGAGAGCCTGGAAGAGCCTCCAAGGGAGAGAGGTGACCATCCCTGCCTCGGCCTCCAGAGAAGCAAGGATTACAGGCCTCTACCTCAAGTCTCTTGATGGCTCTCTTCTCTTCCTCTGTCTTGTGTCTTCTGATTTTTGTGGCTTCCCCAGAACTCTAGATTCAACCTGTTTCAATAAGGAAAGTGATGTGGGTTTCCCACCACTGCCAAGCCTGGCGTTGCTTTTAACTGAGAGAGATTAGATAATTAGGTTTCTCCCCTCCCCCTTTTTCTCCCTCCCCTGCCCTTTTCCCCCCTTCCCTCCTCCCCCTCCTAGTGGAGCATTGAGCTCTGTACATTTCTTTGCCTCTTCCTTTTCAGTGTAGCTCTGGAAAGGTTCCATTTTGCTTGTCTGCAAGCACACACATTTAAAATATTTAACTAGGCTTCTGTCCGCAGCCTGCTAGCTGGTTTCCATAGTAGCCAAGGAGCAGCTAAGGCAGAAGAAAATGGCATTTAACAAACACAAAATAAAACAACAGAAAGATAGCTTCACTCACAGAAAGAGCAAGCAGCTATTACACACACACATACACACACACACACACACACACACATACACACACACACACACCCCTTTACACGGATTCCCTCTGAAAAGGGCCCAGGTGGGCAATCAATGCCGTCCTTGCCTCGGAAGTCCGATGTAACTTAGAACCAGGAGATGTTAAAATTCCACTGGGATGTGCACAGAAGGTTTCCTGGGCAAGGCAGGGTGGTATTTTGCCATCACCTCTATCTGGAAGGACAGTTTGGGCTCAGAGCTTCAGGGTAAGATACCTACTGTGCACACCTACTGTGCACAGGATATTGACTGAGGCAGCTTTTAATTCACTCATGACCATAATGTAGAATGGTGGAATCAGAACTGGAGGCCTGGGGTTGGAGCTCAGATTGTGTCCCTACGTTGCTGCTCTCAGTCACAGCACCCTGGGTACTGCAGACAGTGTGAGCTGTGAGTCCCAGCACCCTGGGCACTGCAGACAGTGTGGGCTGTGAGTCCCACCACCCTGGGCACTGCAGACAGTATGGGCTGTGAGTCCCACCACCCTGGGCACTGCAGACAGTGTGAGCTGTGAGTCCCACCACCCTGGGCACTGCAGACAGTGTGAGCTGTGAGTGCCACCACCCTGGGCA
>NC_022033.1:2060424-2062396 GCF_000317375.1 Microtus ochrogaster | reverse complement strand
GTGGAGTTCAGAGAGGGAGCCCGTGGGCAGCCTTTCCTCAGAGACACCACGCAAAGCCCAGCTGTTGTGCCACTACCTGGTGCTGCGTGTCCTGCCTGACACGTGGCTCTGCACTCACCTGTGGGTGTCAGGTCACAGGTAGCCTTGCTGGGATTCCTTGTTGGCACTCTTTCTTGCCGTGACCACTGCCTCGTCACTTCCAAGGAATCTCCCAGGAACAGATGGCACTTTTCTTTGCAATCCACTCCCAGATGGACACCTTGGAGAGGAGTGCGCTTGTATGGTCTGGGATAGATCGGCATCGTTTTCACTTTCCACACCAGAAGAGAAGCAATTATTGATTTATTTGGGGACCATATTGTCTCATCTTCCCCCATTCCAATGTAAGTCGAGTTCATTCTTAATGCAGAAGTGGTACTTCATTTTGACTATAGATCTATATCCGGTTAGCAACCTCAGAATGCTATACTTTAAGACACAAATTATTTGTGCGTCCTGGCATGGGGTGTGGTTCCATACTTACCTGTGTTTTGGAGGGAGCCGGGCTATTGAATTATGATCCCAGTGACACTGTGGGTGCCCAGCTGCATGTAGAGCTGCAAGTGTTAGGAGCTGAATCCTGTGTGACAGCAAGGGCTGCTGGGTAAGAGGACGGAGATGCTAGTTAAGCAACTGATGACAGCTGGATGCTGGAGAGGCCAGGGAAGGAGGTAGAAAGGGCTCTGGAGATCCCAGAAGCTTCCCTACTGGGAGCACATCTGCCTGGGGCCGCAGCTAGAGGCCTTCCCCTCCCACATAGAGCCTGATGCATGCGAAATCCTCCAGTTGCTATCTACTGAGCGTGTGGTCCTACGCTGAAGGCCTGTGTCTGGCGGTGGAACCCAGGGAAAAGCCCAAGCTCTTCTGGCCATAGGAAGGCCACACGACTTTATCCCTTCATCCCTCACCACACACACCTAGAGTTGGGAGTTGCCTGTGCCCAGTCCTCAGCCACCATTTAGCAGAGGCTGTAAGATGAGTCCACAGAGCTCCTGTGGTACACCCTGTACTACGCTACAGCTATGGAAGGCAGACACAATTGCTGGGTTACATGGCTGGAGAGTTTTTAAAAATTATTATAACTGTGCCTAGCATTTCTGTGTTATGTGTGCATGTGTGTGCTGGTGTGTGCATGTGGAGATTACAAGACAGCTTTGTGGAATGAGTCCCCCCCTCTCCATCTTTACACGGGTCCGGAGAATCTATCCCAGGTCTCTAGGATTGCGCAGCAAGTGCTCTACCGACTGAAACATCTCATTGGCCCCTTAGACACCTTTCCATGGCAATGGTCATGAGCCCCCAATGCATGAATAACAAAACCCCAGGGACAAAAATTGGGGTTCAACATGAAAATCAGAAAAGCCAAACCACTAGAGAAGTCTTATGTCTACCAAGGCTGGGCGACTGCAGACTAAGCAGATTAAGCCTCTCTCTCTCTCTCCTCCCATTTTATATTCCCTCTAGTGCTGGGATTAAGGGCATATGACTCCCTAGTACTGGGATTAAGGGTGTGAGTCACCACCTGGATCTGTTTCTGCAATGATCTTGAGTAGCCCAGGGTGGCCTTGAACTCACAGAGATCCATTCGCCTGTTTCCCAAATCCTGGAATTAAAGGTGTGTGCCACCATTGCCTGGCCTCTAGTAGCTTCGACTTTGCCTCTGGTTTTCAGGCAAGATTTATTTATTAAAATGCAATAATGCAGTGACTTGGCTTTTTTGGTTTTGAGTTTGAACCCCAGTTTCTATCCCTGGGTTTTATCATTTGTGCTTCAGCCCCCAGTGTCTTCACGGAAAGAAATTCTCTGATCTCAGGTCTCCCCAGTCAATCAGCTTTCCCTGCTCATCACAGCTCTGTCTGTGGATGGTCCCCACCTCTGCTCTCGTTTATTTTATTACTTTTGTGATGTGTGTGAAAGCCAGGGCCTCATGTGC
>NC_022033.1:2038176-2059526 GCF_000317375.1 Microtus ochrogaster | reverse complement strand
AGACCTCAGATGGCTATTAAACTTCCAGGCCTCCTGCCTCGGACTAGGAAGTAGCTGAGACTGCAGGCCTGCACCACATACTTCCTCCTCTGCCTTTACCACTGCAGGAGAGAAACTTTGGCTGGAGGGCAGGGCTTACACAATGTGCTTAGGTGAAAAGGCAGATCCCGGGTTTGTTATCATCAGCAATATTTACTCTTTCTTTCCTGATAGAATTTCCTGACCAGAAGACCTAGAGGAAGAAAATGGGGTAGCAAAAATACCCGCTCTCTCTCTTTTCCCCCACACACTCGCTTTATTCTGTCCCCAGTCAGTGCCTCCTATCTGTTTATGAAAATTAGAACTTTCAGTGCCTTGTGGAGATTGTGTGTCAGCATTAGGGGGTTCACAGGGTTGTACTGCCAACCAGAGACTTTCCCGAAGAGTCACATGGGTAACAAAAGCTGATGATTGCATCTTACAAGGTGAGGTTGGCAGTGTGACACCCTGACTTAAGAGGCTGTGTCCCAGGACCCTGCTGTGTGTCCTTTAAAAGTGGTGTGACCGCTTCTATAAGCTGCTTTTATTGAATCAGGAAGACTCAGACATATGCCCTTTTCTCAAAATTGGAAAGCATTTAAGGTGTTAAAGAGACGTCCACATGGTCACCCAGACCCAGTTCCTGGGGAGCTGGGAGGCATCTGGGAACCTTGAAGCAATCTTGTATTTCCACTGTTCTAAAATGTGACATCTTCTCTGGGCAACAATGGGAAATTCTGTCCCTCAAGGGATTCTGCACAAACATCAAGGAGCCCAAACCAGTAGTCCAGTGCCTGGGAGGTGGATAAGGTGGTTCCACCTGGGAACATCTATTTTCTAGGTCTTCTCAGTGTCCCTGTGCCCGCATGGCCTTTGTACAACTCTCCACAGTGCTGGGGCTGTGTACACTCAGTTAAGAGTCTGCACTGGGAGCATCGCTCTGTGTGAGACCCACACGGGCTGCAGGGAACCATGCGAAGTCCAGAGGCCTCAGGTTATCTACCAGATCTCTGCGCTGCCATCAAAGGGAAATTTAGAAAATATTGATCAATAGCTACTTGTAAACCAGTTCCCACCCACTACAAAGTGGTTCCCGCCCACTCCTGCCCACTGCAAACCAAGACAGACCGGTACCCACCTGGGACAGGTGTTCAGGAGCTTCCTATCACAGGTGCACCCTGTCACTCACACTGACCCGTGCACCTCACCTGAGTGCTGCACAATTCACTGACTTTAAAACCCAGGCTCCCGCATGATTCCTCAGAAAGATGAGCAGGCTTGGCAGCAGGGAACCGTGAGGAAAGGTCACTTCCCGCGTTGTATTCTAACCTGACACTTGATTGTCTTTAAAATAAAATACAGTGAGCGGGGCGTGGTGGCCCAGACCTTTAATCCCAGTGCTCGGGAGGCAGAAGCAAGCAGATCTCTGTAAGTTTGAGGCCAGCCTGGTCTATGTAGCAAGCTCCAATCCAGCCAAGACTACAGACTGAGACCCTGTCTCAAAAAAAAAAAAAGTGATTATTTAAAACCCGCCCCAGATCAGTGTTGAGTTATTCATTCGCCACGTGTGCATGGAGCCTGCAGGGAACTGACCCAGCTTCTTGCTAATGCAGAGCAGCCCTGGGGACCTCTCGGAGAAGCCACAGTCAATTACCCTCATGGTCCTGCTCAGAGAACCGGTCTCCTTTCAGGGGAGTAAGGCCTGGGTGGGACAGAGCCCCGGGCTCAGGGACAGGGGTGTGGGGTGACTGTTCGGCCACTGTGGCCAATGCTTCCATCATCTCCTAACACAGCAGCCAGTGAGCGGGAGCCTCGGCCTTCCAGGGGAAATCGTCAGGCCTCCATTGCGTGCCTCCTTCTTAGCCTTTTAAATCCACTTCTCACCTCTCTCCTGAAATGACAACCTATGTGGCCACAAGCTTGAGCATCTTGCCAAGGCCCACGAAGGAGAGGGAAAGAAAGGTGCTTGTATTTGAGATGGATTCAGGAAGTGTACCAAGAGGGACCCAAGACCAGCTGATATAGAAGGACTGCCAGTCCCTCATCCCACCCCCTCTCAGGATAAAACACACACGCACATGCGCACATGCACACGCATGCATGCATACACACGCACACATGCACACATGCACATGCACACACACGCATACACACATGCATGCACACATACACACATGCACATGCACACATACACACATGCATGCACACATACACACACGTGCACATGCACACACATGCATACACACATGCATGCACACATACACTGCACATGCACACATACACTGCACATGCACACATACACACATGCATGTACACACATGCACACACACACACACACACGTCTGTACACACAGTGTGAAGGACAGGGATACACATCCCACCAGTGGATCCTGCCATCGCCCAGCTCACAAGAGCACAGAGTATGCCATTCGTCTTTAAAAGGCAGAGGATATGGCTTAGTTGTTAAAACACTTTCCTTGTACACATGAGGACCTAAGGTTAATCTCAGAATTCAAATTTGAAAGGAGGAGGAAGAAGGAAGAAGAGAAGGAGAAGAGGAAGAAGAGGAAGAAGGGGCAAGCATGGTGGTGAAGCACCTGTGATCCCAACACTTCTGAGGCAGAAACTGGAGGATCACAAGTTCAAGGCCAGCCTGGGCTACAAGAGAGCCTAGCTCAAGGAAAGAGAGAAGAGGGAGGGAGAGTAGGAGCGGGTGGGGAAATCCAACAGATGTAGGGCCATGAGACAGCTGGTGCCTTGGAGAAACATGATCATAAGCTGACCTGGTTCCTCCATAATCCGCCGCCTCTTCAGCCTGAAGCCAGGAAGCAAGGGTTCAGGACAAGTGGGTCTTAGAATCTGGGATCAAAATGAGGGGAGACGTCCCGACTGCAGTAAACTCCTCTCAGACTCCCCTAAGGCAGGGAGAGGTGGGGCAGGGCTAGCTATAAGACTCTAGGGCGTGGTTCCCAACCTTCCTCATGCTACGACCCTTTAACACAGTTCCTCATGTAGGGCGCCATGATGCTGTCACTGTTATGAATCATAAATACCTGACGTGTAGAATACCTGGTATGTGACCCTGCGGGGATCGCCACCCATAGGTTGAGACCTGCTCTAGAGGAAAGCAGGTCCCGGCTCCGGGGATGCTGCAAGCCTGATTTCTCCTCTCTCATCACCCGCTCACCTTCCAGCTCCCCTGAGTCCAGCAACCAGGGCCATGGTGAGGCTTTCCTCTTGGAGCTGTATATCTGATGGCCACACTGTGGCCACACTGGCTGCTAGCAAGGCTTCAGTTTGGCAGCTGCTGCTTTAAGAGAAGCTGAGGTCAGCAAGAGCGTGAGGAGGTGGATGTGAGACAGCTGGTCCAGGCAGACACTCAAGACGCTGAGATACAGAAACAGGCAAGGCGTGGCCTGCAGAGGGGTCCAGGCACGTGTCCACGTGCACACACACCTGCCTATGTATGTGTGTCAGGTGCGCAAACGCATAGAGCCTCACACAGGTGTGTGGGTACACTCTGCAATGCTTAGGAACAGCGACGAAGCTCACCTCTCCTTACCCATGACCAGCCACCGTCACGAAGACACAGAGAGAAGAGAATCAAGTCCACGATAGGGAGAATGTGCTAGGGAAGGAGAAGCATCATCCAGAACAAGCAGATTTCCACGTCCGCGTTCCACAAGGGCCCACATGTCTGGGAGAACGTGCCTTTCCCACCAGGCTGGCCGCTAATTGCCTTCGACGGTTTTCTCCCAGGCAGAAGCCTGCGCAGGTCTGGCATTGACGTTCACCAGATTTTGTTATTACATTCGTCTCGCAGCTCTAAAACAGTAGCAAATATGTGCAATTTATTTAAACAACACTGGGGAAATTAACGCCGCGCAAACGCTTCCTCAGCAAATGAAGATAAAGCCGGGTTTTTAAGCGGGTGTGTGAGAGGCTCTTGGAGCTTCCAGTCTACAATGCGGCCTTGGCAGCAGCAGCTACTATGAAAGAGACTCAGCTGTGTGAGGCAGCCTGGTGGGCTCTGCCTCACCACACACTCAGAGCACTGGGGACAAGTCCCAGAGGCTGTCCTTCGGAAGAGGTCCAGTTGCTCACATCTGGCCAGCTCAGCAGATATGCTCTGGATGAGGACGGTCTAGCAGGTCCGGTGGCTGCAGAGTTGTGGTTTCAGCTGTTCCAGGGTCAGAGGCGTGAAGATCACAAGCCCAAAACCTGACTGAGCTATAGAGTGAGCTCCTCTCTTAAGATGAAGAAGAGGAAGGAGAAAGGGAAGGAGAAGAAGAGAGGAAGATGGGTGCAAATCGTATGCAGGTCATGGGATGGACCCTTCCCGTGGGTTATTCCTGCAAACGGTGCCAGAGCCTAGTGCCCCACGCATTACCACCTGTGATTGTGTGCCCAGACCCATGAGGAGGTGCCAGGGTGTCTTCCCAAGGTCTCTGCAGCTTGCTGGCCCTGAAGGGTGGCAGCAATCCCTTCCAGCAACTCACTAGTGGCTACCCATGACTACTACGGGTCAAGTCAGCTCCTTGTTCAGCAACAGCTGCTGCAGAAATGCCAAGTGCACCCTCCCCACCCCAGGACGCAGTGCTTCACCCCCAACACCAGGCCTCCTGAGACCGACCCTGACCACTGGTGGGCCAGCTTTTTCAGGAAGTCCACCCTCCCATTTATGACCACAGTGTTGGAGTCTCCTGAGCAGTGAGTCCATAAAGTTGCGGGGATGGCCCCAGTTAAAACTAGCTTCTGATTCACTGACTTATTCTCTCCCTGCAGCCCGGCAGAATCCCCCCAGGCCTCTAGAAGCCTGATCACCCATGGTCTGGCTCCTGAAACCCTGAAGCAGCAGCCAGTCTTCCATCCTGGCCAGGCCAACACGAGGGTCCCGTCCTGACCTAGCAGAACCACAGCAAACCCAACTTCAGTGGTGCTAGGCCAGAGCCCCACCCATCCACCCCACCCTGTAAACTAGGAAGGCTGAGTTAGAGCCCTTGCTTAGTACACACAAGGCCTGAGTTCATCAGGTGAGCCGGCACCTGGGACTTGTGAGCCTTGCCATGAATGCGTGTGTCTGAAAACCAACAATGTCCTTCACCCAAGGACGCAATAGACAGAAGCATCCAGCATGGCCCGGAGCTGGCCAGGCCTGGTACTGAGGAACAGGTGTCTCTAACAAGCCCCTTAGTGTAAGCTGCAGGTGTGGGGCCAGCCTGAAATGCAAGCCCTGCCCCCTCCAGCTGCCAGCAGATTTAAAAGCCAACTGGGGAGCAGGGAGACTTCTCTGGGACTTCCATGGGAATATGTATCTCCTCAACTCCACTGCACAGCCCAGTGAATGCCACTCCACAGGACTCCAGAAGTGAGAGCTGGCACTCGGGAAGCTGAGGCAGGAGCATGGCTGTCAGTTCAAATGAGTTTCAAATCAGCTGGGACTACAACATTTAAAGGTGTCCGTCCACAGGATGGATGCTCAGGCTGTCTGTCTGTCTTCAGCTGACTCTGAGGCTGGCTGGCTGTCCATAGGGGATGCTAATCCACGGAGTAAGTGCACAGGTTCATCCACATTGGAGATGAATTTTACCTTGTTGATTTGGCAGGGGGAAGGGTGTGTATGTCACTTTAATTTGCATTCTTGATTCATAGAAGATGTCTACATGTTTATGGATGTTAGGTGCCTATTGTGGCATGTTCGGCACATAATCGATGTGTGTTCTTTTCTTATTATGAGAGAAATTATTGATTTAAAAAAGCTGTTTATATAGGGGCTAGCAACCCTTTGTGAGATTTCTTTCAGATTCGGTTGCTTAGCACAAAGCTGTGGGTTCCAAAAGAAGTTAAAAACCAAAGAAACCCCTTCGCTATGGTCCACTAAGGTGCTGTGTGGACTCCTTTTTGTGGTTTCCACTTCTAATTCCACAAAAGACTTTCACCTTTTTCCCAGAGTCCCCCACTCTTCCACACCAATAGGGGAGGGCATAGACACTCCTAACAGGGGCCTTTGTAAAGCCTGACCTGATGTCGCTCACTCTTCTCCCTCAGAAAGGAAAGACAGCAGCCCTGGACCCCTCTCAGTCCCCAAAGGACACACTGCTGCCGTGGCCCCAGCACCAGAGCTCCGGAGGGCTGAGGAGGCAGAAGCGTGACTGGGTCATCCCGCCCATCAACGTGCCGGAGAACTCCCGCGGGCCCTTCCCCCAGCAGCTCGTCAGGGTAAGTGGACCCAGCTGTTCTTAAGGCTGATCTGGGCAGGTTCTGAGGTGTGGGAGGCACTGTGCAGTAAAGAAACTGTGGGGAAACGTGGAGCCAAGGCCACTCTGAGGGGATGTTCTGCCAACCAGCCTCTCGGTTGCAGCGACTGCTCTTCAGAATTATTTGCTGCGCTGTCCTGTCTGTGGACGCTGGTGTGGTTCAAGGTTGTCCTTTGGCCTCTGACGCCTGCCTGTCTGTGATCTGATTGTGTTTTCCCCTTACACATCTGTGATGACAGTCACGTGATGAAATGCAGGGACATGATCAAGGAGAAGCCCCATGAAAATGAGGGTTCTGGGGCTTTGCAAGAGTCACAAGAGGCCAGAGTATGTGGAAAGAGGCGTCTGTTCTCAGGCCAGCTCTATTGTTCGTTCCTTTCCTTGTAGTCCAGAGTTGTGTGTTTAGTGTGCAGATAGCATCAGAGCTCCCCGCCAGCTCTTCGTCACTACTGTCAGCCCCAGGGGGTTTCCTAGTCTATCCAAGAGGGGCAGGGGATTTATAGTAGAAACACTGGCATTGGTGCTGTGACACACACCCAGGGACACTCCGTGGCAATGTCCCCTGCTTCTGCGCACACTCTCGCCACAGGGGGCATGAGGCTTTCCTGGAGCTGCCTGAGTCAGAGCCAGGACCTTGGGCGGGCAGAGGAGGCTGTCCAGGAGGGAAACCCCACTGGGGAGCCTCTGCTCCAGGCTACTGACTCACCCACTGTCCACAATGGCTCCTAAGATGATGCTGAAGGCAGCCGTGTGGTCCTCACTCTGTGCATGAGTCTCGGCCCTCTCTAGATGGTGGCTGCTTCTGGCAATCACCACAATGTCACCTACTGAAGGGTTTTCCCCAAGTCTTTCATTTTTATTATAAATCAATTTGTTCTGAGAGGGGTTTCATCCAGCCATGCCTGCAACGCTGTATTGCACACCACATGGAAGGTGGCTATGATCATGGCTGCCAACACAGAAGTCGCCTCCATGCGAGCCTAGGCCATGGGGACAGCAGCATGTCTTGGAGATGCACCAAGAGATGCACCAAGACCCTGCAGAGCCTCCTGAGCCTCATCTGGTGCAGAGAAAGATGCGGGGGGGGGGAGGGGGAGAAAGAGCTGCCCGAGCCACCCAGCCCAGCCTCTCTCTCTTCCTCAGAGCTGGCTCGCTTTTCCGAGATGGTGCCGTCTGCAAATCTCTAAGTATCTCTAGGACACAGGTGTGAACTGAGCAGGACCCAGGCTGCATATGAACAGGAGTTGTGGCTATGTGCCCATCAAACCAAATTCTTGAAAGTAAGCAGCAAGCAGAAGCTCGATTAAAAACTCCCAGTCAGTCATCCTCAGCCTCCAGGAAGCTCTGCTCCAAGCTGTTCCCATGGGCAGTGAGTGACAGGTGAGCTGAGGGCTCTGGTCTGCTCACATCGAAAGGGAATGTCTGGAAACAGACAGTGGGGAAGAATCAGGAGCACTGCAGCATCCCCAAATCCTTGGCTCCACTCCTATTCTACAGACAGACGGGAAAACATAACAAGACCACAGGATGCCCTTGTGGGCAGAGCCATACTGCAGAAAGAGCTACCTGTTTATCACCATGAGGACAGGGGTCAGCTGTCCTCTGCTGGGCCTGAGACCTGAACGGATGTGTCAGCGGTCAGGGATATGGCCAGGCATGGTTAGAACTGAGGGAGTGACCACTTACTCCCACCAGCAGAGACCTGGGTCCACTATCAGCTGGAGACCTTTCTCAAGGTGTGGCTATTAGAGTTGAGCTCACAGCATGTCTGAAGATGCTGTGTGCGTGGCTTTCCATAGGGATGGCTGCATATCAGGGGCATTTTCCTCTCCTGGTCACACAGACGTGGGAAAGTGTGTCTGGACACAGCAGCAGGCAGTAGAAGCTGCCGGGTGGGCAGTGCCAGCTGGTGAGGCTTGGAAGTTGAGTTCCCAACTGGCAAGGAGAACAAAGAAACCAGGGTTCGACTGTACACACAGCCGCCTGCTTCATATACACAGCATGCAAGCCTACACACACATGAACACATAGCAACCCACTTCATATATACACACATGCACACATACAGAAACCTAATTCATATATACCATCCCACTACCTACAAATATACATAAACACACACACACAGCCCACTTTATACATACATGTATGACCCACCCACACAAGCCCGTTTCAAGCATCTACACATGTATGCACAACCCACTTTGTGCACACGTGTGCACATCAGCCCACAACATGCATCCATGCACTCACACACACGTCACTCCGTCTACACAACCACATCTGCACCGTGTTCTCTTTTTCTGTTCCCGACTCTCACAGGGTGCAGACAGCGACTCTGGGTCTACTCTGCGTTGTTCTATCCGCAGGAAGCCCGTGAGTTTTCTGTCAGTGCTCCAGGGCAGTGCTCCAAAAGCCCACATTGGAGCATGAATGCAGCTTGATGGGCGGGCAGCAGAGCTGGCACACTCCGAGGTTCAGCTGGGATTAGCTAGTTCCGTGCTCGTTAAGGCATTTCATTCTGATAAAATATGTTAAATGAAAACGTGGGTGGGAGAAGAGGCAGAATGTTCTTCCCAAACCCCAGTTAATTGCCGGCGTTTTCCTTGGAAGGAATAGTGTCTCTTCATAAGTGCTCACTCTGCCGCACAGGGGACAGACTTGTGTATCCAGGAAAGCCTGGTGAGAACAGTGGAGCTAGGAGACTAAGCCATGCAGGTGCACAGTAGGAGCTGAGCCATGGGGGTCCACATGAACTGAGTCACACCAGTCTATGGTGGAGTGTGGGCTGAGCCACACGGGTCCATGGCAAAGCATGTGGGGCCATGGTGGAGCGTGACTCCCATCAATGGGGCTGCTGAGCCGTGTAGGCTTCTAGCAATGTGTGGTATGATCTTACTGGTTCCATCCCACGGAGCTAGCCCACAGCCTCAGTTCAGGGTACGTGAGGAGTGGCAGTGACCTTGGGAAGACATTACCCATAAGTCCCAGCCATCTTTTATCCTCAGATGGAGGATGTGTGGTTTAGAACAGAGTGTATTCAGAACCCCTTGTTTATGTGACAGGGTTCCCAGTTTGGCTCTGTTGAGAGGGAGTGGGCCTGTTAGGAGGTGGCAGGCAGGGAGAGGTATTCAAGAGGTGGCCTTTGAAGGACACAGTGTCTTGGGTGACACTAGCATCCTCCAGACCTCACTGGGCTATGAATAAACAGTCTCCAACATCACACACTTTGTGCCACCAAGACCTAAAGTCATAGAGTCCATTGGTCACAGACAGAAACCTCCAAAACCAGGAGCCGAAGTAAACCTTGCATCTTTATGGGTCAGTTATCAGGTGTTTGTTACGGCAACGGGAGGCTGAGTGGAACAGAGGAGGGAACCATTAACAGCCCCTGAGCCACCCTGATAGCTCCCAGAGGAACTGTGGGACAGGGCATGGTCCCTAGTCCGGCCCCAGTGCTGGCCTGGACAGCATGGGGCATCCCTTTTCCTTTTTTGGAGATTTGAAGGGAAGAATAGAGAATTCTCCCTTCCGTGGCAATCCAGAAGCACCAGCCATCAGCTTTCTGCTTGTCCCTCCCGATTGGGTTCCATGTCTCCGGCGGTGCTGATGGCGCCTAACGGGATGTCAGCACAGGCTTTGAAAGCTGCTCGCTGCTCTAATGTGCTCATGAAGTTTGACTGCTGGCAAGATCCAGGGGAGGATAAAACAGGACTTGTAGAAAGAGGTCTATTCTGCAGCTGAATCTAATAAAAATTCAGAATTCGTTAACTGGGGAGGTTGTCCGCGGCGGCACAAATTGACTGGAGACAAGGAGGAGGAAAGTGGTGTTCTTGGGGACAAGTGGTTTAATTTTGGGAACTGATATTTGAGAAGACAGGAAGCCCTGCAAAGCAGTCCGTGGGGCCCCTGCTAGAAAAGGGGCCCCAGAAATAGCTGCAGAGGAGACTGGAGGAAGCTGCCACAAATGCACTCTGAGCAGGGACTGTGCCCAGCAGGTGACAAAGGCAGCATCTGCAGCAGAGGGCTAGGTCACCTGACCCAATGATGACAGCCACAGGTAGCTTAACCAGATGGAAGCTGAGGGTTTCTTCTCCCATTTCATGTGTATAATGTGCACGTGTGTGGGCATATTTGGGTGGGTGCATATGCACATGTGACCATTTAAAGACTAAAAAGGTCAGGAGGGGAACTGGAAAGACGGCTCAGCGGTCAACACCAGCTGCTCCTGCAGAGGACCCAGATTCTCTTCCCAGCACCCACATGGAGGATCCCATAGTCATCTATAGCTCCTGCCCCATGGGATCTGACACCCTCTTGTGGACTCTCACATGGGAAAACACACACACACACGGGGGGGGGGGACGGACGGACGGACGGACGGACAGACAGACAGACAGGTGGGTGGATGGACAGATAGATTTTTTTAAGGCAGAAAAAGCATGGAAGGCATGGTAGGGCCCAGGGAGAGACAGAGAAAGAGGAAGGAGGAAGGACAGGATGGAGAAAATGCTAGTACAAGCATGAGCATAGCACACAGAGAGACTCCCCCATGAGGTCTATGTCTGAGTTTGTCTAGCAAGAGACAAACTTTTATGTATTTGAAGATGGGGTGAGTTCCCTTTTACACCCAGAATTGACTGTTTAGCTACTGCAGAGAATTGGATAATCTAGAGAGAGAAAGGGAGACCTGAGGAGATGCCACCCTGCTGGCCACTCCCTATCTTCTGAGATGCCCCAGAGATCACCCAGCAGAGCTTAAGTTCCCAAAGGGATAGGGCACCCTCAGACCCAACACTGCAGACAGAGAAGATGTCTCTGAGGACTTATGAGGTGACCAGGTAGTTATAGGTCCCCAGGCTGCCCATTTTCACGGCCAGTCCACAGTCATCAGGAAGAGTGTCAACTTGATGGCCATCACCTTAGGAGTCCTGGTCAAATCATCTCTATCTTACTAGCTGTGTGGCTTAAAGTGATGTGTTTGTGTGTCCAGTTGACAAGGGATGGACTTGTGGCTCTAGTGAGGTTGTCTGTGAGGGAGTTTCCAGAGAGGCTCAGCTGCCCTGAATTTGGGCAGAACCACCCACAAGCTGGGATACTGACCTAAATAAAAAGGAGAAAAAGATCTGACACCAACATTCCCCTTCTCTTGACCTTAGTCTGCTAAGATGCACGCAAGCAGCCCAAGCTCCTGTCACCATGCCTTCCCCGCCATGACAGACTGTCCCTCTCACACCCAGAACCAAAACAAATCCTTCTCTAAATCGCATTTGTCAGACACTTGGTCAGAAGAGAGAAAAGGGAACTAACATACTAACACTTCTACTGATGATAAATTAGGAAAATTCACTTGAAAGTGTCCCGTAGAGATATACTGGAGACCTTAGAAGAGAGAAAACAGTCCTAGGGAAGGGTGTGTCCGTGTGGTCTCTCTGGTTCTGCAGCAAAGACTGGACACAATGAGACTCCTCATTGCGGAGTCTCTAGAGCAGTGTTTCTCACCTGTGGGCTGTGACCCCACAGGGGGCACATATCAGATATTTACATTATAACAGTAGCAAAATTACAGTTGTGTAATTTTATGGTTGGGGGTCACCACAGCATGAGGACCTGTCCTAAAGAGTGGCAGTGTTAGGAAGGCTGAAAACCACTGCCCTAGAGGAAATCAGGCAGGCAGCAAGGGCAGAGCATGACACCACACAGCTGGGTGGACCTGCAGTCCAGAGGGGAATGCACGATGCACCTCTCCCCCAAACAGCGCCTGCAGACTGGACCTCTGGGAGGGGTGAACAGGGAGCCAGAGTGAAACACATGCTGTAACTATCACTCAGCAGGAGGGACCCCCTGCAAGGATGGCGGAAACTGCAATCCCCAGAGACACAGCCCAGTCCCAAAGGAAGCTGACACCCTCACGATGTGTCCCCTTTCACACCGTGTCCCCTGCTCCGACCCTCAGGATGAGGAGGAGGAAGTAATTCTGAAAGAGCACCCCAGCAGACAGGACAGGACGTCCCCCATGAGCACATCCCTGTAATCACACAGTGTGCAGGTCCTGCTGTCCTCGCCGAAGCCTCAGGAACACGAAGAAAGCAGGGTCTCCCACCTCAGCTGCCCTGTGTTCTGTGATTGAATGGGCCATGTGAAAGGACTAAGCGGGCCTTTGTATGCGCGGTCCCGTCTGAGCAGAAAATGTTCCCTCTCCTGCCTGCCTTAGTGGCTATATTGATACCACAGAAAGCTCCTTATGAAACGACAGCAAAATCAAATTGCCGCAAGTGCTCAGATAATTTATTGGAGAATATTCAATTAGAATACATTAATATTTTAGATTTCCATCATCAATCTACTGTCAGCGATTTAAAGCCATTACTGAGCTGCTGGCTGGAGAGGGTGCGTTTAGGTGAGGGTAGAGGCACCTACCCAAGTGGGCTCCGTCGTGGCTGGCAGCAGCATGAGAGGCTCACAGCGCTGGACCAGCTCTAGGGCGGAGGCCAGATGCGGTCAGGATGCCGGGCAGTGGGGCTCGTGCCACTCTGGGTCACTCAGAGGGAAGGAGAGTAATGGGACTCTATGGGATGTGGCCAATTCCAGGTGACCTCAGATCTTAGTGGATCTCCCGAGACAGCAGGGCCACTGGAGGCTTCTTTCATGGTGTTAAGCAGTTTCAGGTCTCGGGCTCTGGGAGGGTTTGAGGGAGGTGGTCACCTACCATCACTGCTTAACATTGCTGGGCATCACCACTTAGCCACGGGCCTGCAAAGGTCATGTGGGGAGCCGGCTTCAGAGTCATCATGGCTTCCTACACATTTGGGAGGACAAGGGGCCACTGATGACAGACTGTGCCTTAAAAAGATATCCCCAACCAGAGGGGACAGGTGAGAGCCACCCTGCCTCTAGGTGGCCAGGAAGGAGCCCAGCAAGTCCTGTGGGGGCAGAAGGTGTAGGCTGTCCTCTATGGCTAGTGACAGGGGGAGGTCCAGCCACACTAGTTCCGTGTCTGCGGAGGAACGCTGCAACAGGGCAGATGGTCTCACTAGTGAGAGTGGAGGACCAGCAGGCAAACAGCAAAGTTTCCTTCTCCCATGTCCTTCTATCCAGGCTGCCTTCAGAGATGCCACCCATGCGTAGGGTGGGTCTTCCCACATTCAAATACCGTGATCAAGAAAATCCCTCACAGCTGTGCCCGGCATCCAGCTGGAGTCGCATGGATGACTGAGCTGGCAAACCCCCTCCCTCACAACCTGGCCTGGGACACAGGTGACCAAGCGTCTCACCCTATGGATCTGAGGTCAAGCAGCCTTGTTCTAAGCCAGCAGCCCAGCTGCATGAGATGTCGGGCGTCTCATTGTGGCCGAGCTATGCCTTGGCACCTCCATGTCAGGCATCTGGGGTGCCCTATCGTGACCACGGGGAAGCTAGGAGCAGTTGTGGGGGCATGGGCTCTGCCCCTGCTGCACATCCATCCTGCACTGTTTGGTGTGTGACACACCATCTCTTATCATTGTGACCAAATACCTGGCAGTAAGCGGCTGGACAGTTCATTCTGGCTCGCAGTTGTGAGAGTATGTGGTCATGATGGCTGCAGCTCGAAGTAGCTGGTCACATTGCAGGACAGTTCATTCTGGCTCGCAGTTGTGAGAGTATGTGGTCATGATGGCTGCAGCTCGAAGTAGCTGGTCACATTGCAGGACAGTTCATTCTGGCTCGCAGTTGTGAGAGTATGTGGTCATGATGGCTGCAGCTCGAAGTAGCTGGTCACATTGCAGGACAGTTCATTCTGGCTCGCAGTTGTGAGGATCCGTGGTCACGGTGGCGAGAGCTCGAAGCAACTGGCCACACTGCGTCCACAGTCAGGATGTAAAGAGCACAGCACTCTGGTGCTCCTCCCACTTCTCATTCCTCTTCAGTCTGGAACCTCAGCCAATGGAAACTGCCACCCACAGTCAGCATAGATCTTCCTCCTCAGCCAGTCCTCTCTGAAAATTCCCTCACAGATACTCACAGAGCTGTGTCTCCTGAGAGATTCCAAACCCAGGTTGGCAGTGAAGGTTGAGCGTTGCACTGTCCCTGTGCCTCAGTTTCTCCCCTGGTCCCATGGGTTCTCAACACCTCTCACCTTGGACAACGGCTGCTCATTGGGCCACGCGTGGATCTTCGGCTTGTGCAAACCTACCTGCTCCTTTGCCAGCTACTTCCAGACAATTCCACAGCCATGTGAGAGCCCACAGACCAGTGTGTGTGGACTCCTTAGGAGGAGATGCTGGCACGGAGCTCAGCACAGAGGCCACAGAACAAATGTTACCTTGCTCAGGCCCTCCCTGGAGGGTTGGTACTCATGGACAGAGGCTGTGAATATTCCAGGGGCCGGGGCTGTGGATAACCTGCTTCCTCCTCCTTTGAAGAGGAGGGCAGGCTTGTCAGTGGTCCTTTTTGTGGTCACACACATGGGCAGAGACTGTCCAGCTAGTCCACAATGCTCTCTGTATCTTGCCCATCTTTTCTCCCTCTCTCTCTTTCTCATTAACTTGCTCAATGCTTCTTTTCAAAGCTGTAGTCAATAAAAATTAGCCTCTGCTGACCTGGCCTCATTCCGCAGCAGAGGGCCAGAGGTGACAGCTACTTTATGGCAGTCAACGTCCCTAGGGATCTCACTAAGCTCTGAACTCTCTTAATGCAAATTTAAAAAGCTTCTAATATATGTTAAATAAATATCAGCCACTTGTCAGAGCCGTAGTTATTAAGGATTAATTTTATAGCTGTTACATTTCTGATCAACTGTTACTTATAATTAGCCCCTATAAATGTTTCTAAATAATCAGATAATATTTGAATAGCTTAAATACACTCTCTTGTTCCATTTATCAGGAACTTACATTTAAACAGCTGGAAATGTGGAGTGTTGGTGTGGAGGGGTCTCATAGCTGGCTGGTGTGTGTGTATATGCGTGCACACATGTGTGTGCATGTGTCCCAGAAATGAAAAAGAAACTACATTTGTTTCATGGGATAGATGGCGATTATATGTGTCCATGTACATGTATGTGTTCATGTGTACGCATGTGTGAGCATGTGAGAGTGGAGGCTACAGGTTGAATGAAAGTATGCACCTCCTTCATTCACTCTCCTTGGTTTGATATAGGGTCTCCCACTGAACCAGGAGCTCACCAGTTTGGCTAGGATGTCTGGCCAGTGAGGCCCAGGGCTGCTTCTGTCTCCACCCTACCCCTAACACACACCCAGCACTAGGGTTATGGGCAGATTCTGTCACACCCAGATTTTTCAAGGATCCTGGGCATTGACCTTTGGTCTTCCAGTTTGCATGGCAATGATGCTGCCAGCTGAGTAGCTACCCAGCCCTAGAGGCTGGTTCTCAACCCTGAGGATACAGCCAAGTCATCAACAACCCTAGCAGGAATCTTATTACGGTGTATATGCGTGCATCAGTGTACACAGGTACTGCAGCGTGTCTGGGGAGGTCAGTGGACAGCTTTATGCAGTCAGTTCTCTCCTTCCATCATGGATTCTGGGTATCCAACTCTGTCTTCAGACCCATATGATAAACCCTTTTAGTACCTCTGTCCACTAAGACGTCGACCAGCCTTCTGGAAGGCTATAAAGGCTGACACTTAGGAGTTTCTTTTTCCCTGAGGAAGCATGTTGTGAGAGGAGCCTGCTTGTTTGTTCCTGGCCACTCAGCCCCAAAACAACCACACAGAAATGGTATTAATTAAATCACTGCTTAGCCTATTAGCTCTAGTGTATCGGTGGCTTAACCCTACACTCTAGCTTCTTCTTGGCTAGGTCTTACATCTGAATTTAACTCTATTAATTAATCTGTGTATCACCATATGGCTGTGGCTTACTGGGTAAAGTTCTGTCCGGCATCCTTCATCTGTCTCCAGCAGGGCTCCATGGTTTCTCTGACTCCGCCTTCTTTCTCCCAGCATTCAGTTTAGTTTTCCCTGCCTAGCTCTGTTCTGCCCTGCTATAGGTTCAAAACAGTTTCTTTGTCATTAGCCAATAAAAGCAACAGATATACAGAGCATTTGCTGTTTTTGACACAGTCTGTCGTATAACCAAGGCTGGCTTCCACCTCACCTTGGAGCAAAGGTGACCTTTAACTCCTGATCTGCCTGCCTCTACCTCCGGCTTGCCTCTAGGATTACAGGTGGTGTGTGCCACCATATCCAGCTTGTGCACCGCTGGGCACAGATCCCAGGGTGTCATGCATGCTAATCAGACATACTCTGTCATCTGAGCTGCGTCCCCAGTCCCCAGAACGTTCTTCATGTACAGCTTTAACCTAGAATCTCACCTGACATCTACGGTTAGCTGAATGCCCTGTGTGGGTTCAGGAGTCCAAGGACCACACATTCTCCCTTAGGGTTGAAATCCAAAGTGTCTTCCAAGGATTGTAGCACTTAGTTCACTGGCTTATTGCACTGTCTGAGACCGTGGAGCCTTTAGGAGGTGTTGCTGTTGGTGCTGCCTCTGGAGCCATTCTTTCTGTGTCCTGACCCACTACTGTGGTTGGGGCTGCCCCATCATGTCTTCCTGCTGTGATGGTCTGAAGTCCCCCGAGAAGCCATGATTAGACCCCTCTTCTCCCTCTGCCAGGTAATATGTCAGAGCAAGTGTGTCTCATTTGCTGCCCTGGGGACATAGAACCTGAGCCTGCACACTGGGGTGGGTGTGGACATTGAGTCTGGGTGGTCCCAGTTCCTTACAGCATCCCCTCCTCCAACCTCAGTGAGCCTGGATTGCCTCTCTCACAGTGTGCAGAGTAGACGTGGCCCCTTTAAGTCTCCGAGGGTCCCAGGCAGCCTCCTGTGTTGCTTCCCTCCACTCTCCTGCGCATGCTCCCTGCTCACACTTTCTCTCTGACATTCCTGAAGTCTGAGATCAGGTTGATTGGCCAGAATGAAGGCTCTAGCAGGCCACACCCCTCAAGGGGATAAAGGGGCTGTCATAATCCTATTCTCCCCAGTTCCCAGAAGCCCCTGCACCCTCCCTCTGAGCTCCGTCCTTCCTCCCCAGGCCCACAGCTCAGCATCACCCAGCCACCCTCCACACCATCACCTTGTGGTCTGTTTCTCCATATAAATCTCTTCTCCTTTCAGAGAGACCACGTGATGGCTTCTGGAACTCCCTAGGGGACTCTAGATGCCCTCAACTGGCCATAGCTATAACCCCTTCTCTGAGGGCAGTAACATTCACAGGCCTCGGGTTTAACGCCTAGACAGTTGGTCTCCTTCTATCGCTGGCCACCGTGCTCCAGGGACAAAGCTGTGGCCCCTCACAACCATTAGTCAGCACAAACATGGTTCCATCTGGTCTCTGCCTGTTTCGAGGATGCTCTTAACCTTTCTCATCTCTTGTAAGAAGTGTGCTTCTAACAGCCGGTATCTACATTGTGGGCTTTGCTGGGAACTTGAAACCCTCCCTGCCTGGTTAAGCCCAGCTGCAGCCTGGCGTGAGGCAGCACATACTGGCCATGTTGTTCCCAGGGGGGCAGTGGCTCAGAGAGCCTACCAGTGTCAAACCAGAATTGTCATTGCTCACACCATCCTGGGCAGGGGAGGGTTAAAGGCAGTGGCTGGAGGAAGTCCCCAGACAATTCAGCTTTCCCCACCTCTGGAACTCTGCTTTGTAGCCACCACAATCCAGCAGGTGGCCTTTGTGGGAGCAATGGACACTTCTCCCTGTCATTCTCACGGCCATCCTTTGTGGGATAGTCACAGATGACTCCAGCTCAGAGACATTTCTTCCTAATTCTGCTTGTCACGGGCCTGGCTCTTGGCGGCGGGCTGCTGGCAGGAATGGGTGTATCCATAATCACTGACTTGATAGGTCTGGGCAGTCAAGGAACCTTCCCCTTTGTCATTACCCCCCTCCTGCTTGTACACCCCCCACCTGCCCACAGGTGGCTTATCATGGCTCACCTGTGAGTGAGTTGTCCAGTCTCTCCTGCGGTATGATGCTACCGTGTACCCATGAACTGCACCGAGACCTCCTCTGCAGGGCTCAGACAGCTCTGACCTTCTTCTGAATATGTTCAAATCATGAGGCACCAGATAGGAACTTGGCATGCTTGGCACAACCCATCCAAGCTGGCAATTAACAGTGCCACAGAGAGAGACGTAGCCAGAGCACCTGTCCAAACCAATTTCCCTGAGCTTGGTTATTTGAAAGTCTAAAAATCCCTAACACTAAGAAGCAGGCAGTGTTTAAATTTACGTTCGGTTCCCAGATGAGACCTTCTGGTTCAGCTGCTCGACTTTATTTGGAAATATGAACGGTAACTTGATTACATGTTAAGGAAGCTGCGGCTGGGGGATTTCCATCAATATCTTTTTTCCTCCGAATTCCTCCTCTTGAGGCTGGAATCCATTCAATTCCGAAGCAGGGTTCCAACACTGTGTGTGCAGAGCAGATGGCAGGGGCCAGGATGAGCTCCCTTGGGCTGATGCCACAAGTCCCAGGTGAGGTGACCCAGACTGGGAATTCCAGAGGCTGTGGTGGAAGCCAACTTTATTTCTAGCTCCCAACCCAATTGCTAGGCCATTAAGCTGTCAAAACATGGAAGTCCATTATAAGAAAAACTTCCCATCCCAGAAGATTTGTGGCTTAGAATACTCAGAGCTAAAACTCACCCACCCACTCCCTGGAAAATGAAGGCCATGTGAAACTAGAATCTGCCTTCTGCCTCCTCCAGGAGGCATCGTAGACATGGAGGAGTCAGGGATGGGGGTGTGGGCAGAAACTCTAGACAGAAATGGATGTTTTGTGTTATTTACCCCTGGTATCTTCTGGCAAGGGAGTGGCCACGCCATGACCAACCTTACTTACCAAAAGAGGCTCGTTTTCTCCAAGGGGGTGTGTTTCTCGTAGGATGGAAAATGTCAGGCTGGGTCTTCTTTGAGACTAGGAAGCTACAGTCTGTGCAGACACCAGCCTGCCAGGCAGGACACCTGAGATGCATTGTGGAGGCTGAAATGGAGAGAGTAGCCCCTGTGTTGAGCACCTGTGGGGTGCGGCTCTGCAGACACACCCCCATGTGTGAGCTGGTTTTGCCCAGACATGTCAGGAGGCAGGTGATGCCAGCTGCATACGGCAGATGAAGAAATAGAGAACTGAGGTTGGGTCGGCAGGATGGGAGACAGAGATCCACAGGCCCCAACCCACAAGACAAGAAGGGGCGCGTCCACAGGCCCCAACAAGAGAGGGCATGTCCCCCAGGCCCCAACCTACAGAGGGCATGTCCCCAGGCCCCAACCCACAAGACAAGAGAGGGCGTGTCCACAGGCCCCAACCCACAGAGGGCGTGTCCACAGGAACTGCTCAACATATGAACCACTGAGTACTTTCTCTTCCTGTTGGGCAACATCAAAATCCTTGACAACATTTTTCCAGGAAGCAGCTTCTATTCCAGCTAAACAGCAGAAGGAAAGGCCCTGGGACCGTGATTCCACCATGGTCACAACACCGTGGCCCATTACAGTGAGGGGTGGACACCAGAGTGTCCACGTGGTGCTGGGTCCCCATCCTGAAGGAGACAAAGCCGACAACACACAGGGCAGAGTCAGTGCCTGCCTCGTACAGTAGTAGGCCACATGAGGGGGCTTCTTGCCCGCCAACAGGATAGCTGTGCAGCCCCACATTGTACAAAATGTGCACCAAGATAAAAGGGAGGGAAAGTGATCTCACGCTCATTTGAGAACCTGGGGAATGTTCCAGGCTTGCTCGCTAGAGAGATGCATGTGAGCACCCATGCATCACTCACACATACACCCATCTGAGCTGGCAGCAGGCTGAGGATGGGTCCTTGCTGTGACTGTCAGCACCGCTCAGACCCTGAGGACACCACCTCCTCTTAGACTCTGGGTAGTTCTTGAAGAAGTGTGAGGGCATGGGAAGGAAGCTTGGTCCAGTAAGGGCTTCTGTGTGGCAAGTCCCCATCTCCACATCATGAACAGCAGTGGTGACTTGGCATCTTGGTACCTGCTCCTGTCCCTAGGCAGAATGTCACGGCCCCTTGGCTCTCCAGAGAGGGCTGAGGACCATTTGCTATGTTCCTAGGTATTTCTCCAATGCACAGAGCAGAGGTATGCAGAAGAGCAGGCTCCACCATCCACGGCTCCATTTTCAAGAGAGCAGATCTTTTTTTAACTACCAAGGAGCCCTCTAATAGCGGTTGCTAAGAAACTGCTGCAGTTGGTGATTTTGCAAACGTCTCGCTCATTCCCTGATCTTCCAGTTTACAGCCCAGAGCCCCCACCTGCCTGACAGTTCAACAGCAGAGCTGTGGATCAGCTTGCGGGGAGGAACAGTCTGTAAGGTGGATGCCCTCAGGAGAAGCCCAGCAATGCTGGACACAAAGAGGATGCAGGAATCCCAGGCTGACTTCTGTTGCCACAGCATCCCCGTGCCCTGGCCAGCTGATACCATGGGTGGGGAGAATGGGAGCTGAGGTTTTACTGTCAGCCTTTGGTAGCAGGGCATCTGGGTACCCCAAACCTTGTGATCTAAGGCTCTTTTGAAGTTCAACTCATTGGATCCAAAAGTCCCCATCTTTTCTGTCTCTCTCCTGAGGAATGAAGCCTCCATCTCACCCCCACCCATATTGAGGCCCTCCCATTGGAGGGAAGGGTGGGCATCAACAGGTCTTTCCTAACCAAGTGCAACCTTAGTGATATAAGCATGAGGGGGAGAGATGGCTGAGAAGGGCTCCTCAGTCCAACCCATGTGGTGAAGCCAGCCTGATTAGATGTCACCTCCAGGGATGACGAACTGCACAGTGGTGTAGGGACCACACCCCTGGCAAGAACACAGGTATAAAGTTGGGGTCAAAGGATGAAGATCATTGCTCCTCAGCCGGTCCTTGAGGAAGACTTCACTTCAGACTCTCCAGGCATCTTCTCCAGCTGCTCTCCACAGGACAGAAATGGTAGCTCTGAACACAGCACCCCACTCTCCGGCATGCACACAATTACAGCCCAGGGCCCCACACCCCTGCAGACACACAATCACAACCCAGGGCCCCGCACCCCTGCAGACACACAATCACAACCCAGGG
>NC_022033.1:2032853-2037751 GCF_000317375.1 Microtus ochrogaster | reverse complement strand
CTAATGCATGTAGTCAAGATGGGGAAGCATCATACTCCCATTTCATGTTTAGGACAAACACTCCATTTAATCCCTGGAGGTGTCTCTCAGCCAGCCACTCTTAGGACTCCTTTGGAATTCAAGCAGAATGTATGCAGAAGGCATGAACATGACTTGAAGCAGACCCAGTGCCCCTGCACCTCGAGGGACTCCCTGCAAGCACTCTCTCTTGAAGTTCTCAGCCACCTCTGGCCTTTCAAGGTGTCTTGTTACCACCGCACTTGCATGCCTGCCTTGCCCAGAATGCCCTACCTTAGCTGGCACCAGTGACAGGCACTCTCCCACACCTGCTTCTGCCACCTGCAGTTAGATCCTATGCATTGCCAGTGCCCTGTAACCTAAGTAGGCTAGCTTTTAAAACCAAACAGCCTGGTGATTAAGGATAATTTATGTGGCCATCGATCAACAAAACATGCCATCAGTTAGGTGAGAAAAAAAATCTAATAAATGCAGTGATGGCTAAATGATGTCACTGTCATAGATGGGTGTAGAAAATCCCAGGGAACTCAATGATGTCATTGTCATAGATGGGTGTATGACCATCTACCAAACAGAGGAGAAAATCCCAGGGAACTCTGTTGACAGAAGTTTCTGTCCCGCCTGGTCCCACAGCCATTCAGCCCCAAAGAAATACACAGAGGTCTACATTAATTGTAAAATGGTTGGCCTATTAGCTCAAGCTTCTTATTAACTCTTATAACTTATATTAGCCCATAATTCTTGTCTGTGTTAGCCACGTGGCTTGGTACCTTTATCACTGAGGTGTTCTCATCTGGCTTCCTCTGTGTCGACTACAGACTGAACCTTTCCTCTTCCCAGAATTCTCCTGTTCTGGTCACCTATACTTCCTGCCTGGCTACTGGCCAATCAGCATTTTATTAAAACAATACAAGGCCATTGTGCCACAGCGGAACTCAGTGATGTCGTTGTCATAGATGGGTGTGTGTTCATCCACCAGAGGAGAAAATCCCAGGGAACTCAATGATGTCATTGTCATAGATGGGTGTATGACCATCTACCAAACAGAGGAGAAAATCCCAGGGAACTCAAACACAAGAGACCCCTGCAACACCTCGGACATTCCGTTGTCAGGATCCAGTGGCAACGAGACCTTAAATTTAGACTAAATCACTTCCTTCTTCCAAAGAGTACTGTGGTAAGCTCCTGAACACACGAGCTGTCAACCCAGCCACAGGCATTCTGAAACAGGTGGGATGTGACCGTAAGCTCAGGAATCTAATTAATCTGTAGTATTAGATGCTGGAGCAAATTGCAGATGACACCAGGAAGACGGCTTGCCTATTATCTGCATGGTTTACATAGCTAAAACCAACTCCCCAAACGGGGGGAGAGGGGGGATCTGATGCAGGTGCCACTCTGTACAAGATCATTGTCCCAACATGCGGGGTGATTAGACATAATTACAGCGTCTCAAACATGACCCTGGGACTCATTAGTGCCTTGCCTCAAGGGAGGAAGGACACTGAGAGTCCACAGGGGTATCCCTGGGATGAAAGGAGGTGCAGGAAGCCAGAACTGGGGACCAGGGTTTCGATGGCATGAGAGGTTTGGGTTGAGAGCAGGCATATTCTCTAATTCAGGTGGTCTCTTTTACTAAATAAAAGCAGCTTCTATCATGCATGTAAGTGTCACAGTCCCTGGGTCCTGAGATGAGGCAGGAGACAGCCAGGGCAGTGGAGGAGTAGCAGCCTCATTTTGGGTAGGGCAGAGGCTGACAGGCTCTGTGCTGAAGGGGGGCAGTCTGGTGCGGGCTCTGACAGACAGTGCTATCCTGCACACCCATAAAGTCCTGCGGGCATCCAAAGGAAGGGGCTGCGGGCATCCAAAGGAAGGGGCTGAGCTCTCCAGCACCTGGGCTGGTGGAGGCTGGTGCTTAGAAGGCCAGAGACCAAGTTGGGTCTCGCAGAAAGCACAAGGAGCCACAGGAGAATGGGCATGTGGGTTGTCGATACTGTACCACAGACCTTGAGAGGTTCTTCAGTTAAGAGTTGACCTGCAAGCCCTTTCCCCACCATTATCCTGACCTAGTTTCTCAGACTCAAAATCTAATCCAATGTGTTCTCTCTTTGCACCAAGGAATGAGTCATAATGGTGAGCCAGGGGGAGGCAGGGAGACACACACAGAGAGCAGAGACAGAGACACTGAGACACAGAGCGCTCCCACAAGGCATGGGGTCTCTGTGTCCCCACCCTGGTTCTCCTCTACTTCTCAGGCACCCCTGACTCCCTAGCCAAACAGCAGTGACCCCAGAAGTGAAAAGCAAGTGTGGGTTTGTAGATCATTCTCCACAGCTAGTTCCGCCAGGACATAACAGAGTGTAGCCCATAGCCCCCAAGAATTTCCAAGGACCCCAGACACCGCAGGCATCACAGCCCGCCCAGACAGAGAATTGCCAGGTGCTGCCACCTTCCCGGCTCATGCTGTTGTGTTTACAACACCAAGATCTAGGAAGGAACTGATGGTATGAATCAGGTGCCCATGACCAGCAAGGAGGAGGACATCGAGCTGATGGTTGGCTAACCCATCAGGCAGCCACTCTGGAAAGCTCACAACAGAAGTCATATTTTTAAAAACACGGGCGTCCTCCAACTCACAGCACAAAGAAAACACAAGCTCAGCTGGTGCTAAACTCCAGATGGGAGTGGAGATCGCTGGGGGAGATAGAAGTCCAAGGCCTGAAGTTCCTTTTTTTGAGATAATTAGTGCTGGTCACTGACATAGGAACAGTTGAATTAAATGCCCAATCCTCGGCTTATGCAGACAACCCACCCAGAAGGTACGTGGTGACCACCGTTTCCCTGCAATGAAGATCAAACTTTTAGCGACCTGAAGCGAGGAAAGGCAAATAAATATTTAGCTTCTGTCTTTCTGATGGGAAAAGGAGCCTCGCTGTAGAGCAGTGAGCAGAGTTGATGGAACCAGCCAGTCAGAAATAGAAAAACAAATCAAAAGCTGCCTATTCCACAGTCCACCAGGTCCCCAGAGCTCAGGGACCCACCTCACTTTGCTGCATAGAAGCCATTACCCCATAAATATGCCAGCTACTCTGGCATCAAGGGCCCCTCCCACAGCAGCCAGCTGGTTTTTAAACTTCCAATCTGGGGCTGCACCGGAGCCATGGAAAGGGCTTGCGCCTCCTCCCTCGGTGCTTTCTCTGCACCCCTTCGCCCCCAGATGACACCGTTGTACCTGCTCAGGATAACACCTAAGATTTACCGGGTTTTCACCAAAGCAGAGCTGAACTTGGAGTGAAGCAGCAGGGCCAGGCACTGGGTACCTGAGCCTTTGAGATTTCAGCAGCCCCCACCCAGTGCAGGAGCAGGCTCACCACCCAGGGACATGAGTCTGAGCAGGCCTCTCTCTTCCTGTCTCCTCCCCAAAGTGGTCTCTCTTTCCAGTCACACTGTCCCAAAAGGCCTCAGAGAAGGATGAGCTCTTGACTCTGGGGTGGGTAGCCTGCCTCTCCTCCCTGTGGCCATCACCTGTTGAGTGGCAGGAGATAATGGCTCAGCAGCAACCAGGTTTCTTTGTGGACAGCAGATGCTAGGATTCGGGCATGTGTGTGTCTTATAATTTGCATTTGTGTAAAATATTTCCAGCCTTTTGTGGCTCCTCAGCACGTGAGGAGCAGGGAAGCCCTGAGCAGCGTTTCTGTTCCAGCCAGGAACAGGTTGTCTACGCTCACAGACATATCAATGAATTACTGAGGCCTGGTAACAAACATGGCACCGCAGTAGGGTCCCTGGGAGAAGCAAGCGTCAGGAGCCTGGCTGGAGGACACGGGTGCCCCCCACCCCTGGGCTCTGAGAGTCAGGCTTCAACACATTCCACTGAGAGAAAGCCTGTCCTCTGTGCCTTTAGATAGAGAGGACTTCTAACTACCACGGCAGATTTCAAAGAGAATTCCAAAGGACCCCTGAACCCCCTAGCTCTGGAATTAGCAGTGTAAACAAGGCTGGGGGAGGGTGTTTACAGAGCACCACAAGCTCCCTGCAGCTTCTCAGAGCTCCAAATTCGCTCTCACCAGCCCCTCGTTAATGAGCCAGGCATCTCATCTCCCCACCCCAGCAGGCACCAAGAGAGTCATGTAGGTCCTTGCTCTCCCAGAAGGCTGCTGGCAATAATAACACATAGGTGCTGGGTGCTGTATGCTCCCCCATGGCCTCCCACTTGTCCCCTGAGCCCAGAACATGCAGATGGCAGGAAAGGTGGGCTGTCTGAACATCAGCCTCCTTCCCACAGGTGAGGGAGCTGAGCTCAGAGGGGCCTAACCTCAGTCGTGCAGCCTGGGCCAGAGCGTGGCACCAAGCTGGCAAAAAGCACTCTCCGTGGCTCTGCTGCAACTCCAGTTCCCATTCAGAATGGCCTCTTTCGGGCCCTCTGGTTATTTTGTATCTACCTTGTTTCTATTGTCCATTTTGTATTCACCTTGTTTCTATTGTCCTTTGCGGTTTGTCTTCAAAGGGGCTCACGCTAGCTGCTAGGATGCCACAGCCTCCCTGGCTCACCCAACTAACAGCCATTGCTCTGACATCAGCTCTAGCCCCAGGAGTCCATGTGGAAGCGTGGTTCCTGGCTCACTGCATTCTCCAGAGTCACTCCAGCATAACCAGCAGCCAGGGCTCAGGCAGAGTTTGATGCAAAAAATGGCTTAGAAGTGCTCACATATGCTGGGATGTAGACCACAGCTCCACCTCTGCCAGGGTCTTTTGCATCCAAGTCAGAGCCTAGCCTGGGAAAACCCCATGGAAATTAAAGAGTGTCTGGCCTCACAGGCCAAACTGAGCTCTCTCTCTCTCTCTCTCTCTCTCTCTCTCTCTCTCTCTCTCTCTCTCTC
>NC_022033.1:2016721-2031027 GCF_000317375.1 Microtus ochrogaster | reverse complement strand
GTGCAGGAACCCCAACCCTGTGACACCCGCCTGTCCTGCTCCTGGACTCTAGGAAACACCAAGTGCCTTGCCTATATGACCCTAAGTTGCAAATAAGGAATTCCCAGCCCTTCCACCAAGGACAGTCAGCCTGGTCTTACAGCAGCCCAGAGCCTCAGTGTTCAATACGATGCTGAAAACTGTGAAGGACTGAGGCTGCCTTCATGGTGTTCATGGTTTATGTGTCAGGCTGCTGGGGTGGCGGAGGATGTAGGGTAAAAGGGGCTTTTAGTAAATGACTATGATGTCTCTTTCAACCCAGATGCCATGATTCCAGCTCTGCAAACAGCCATGAAACACAATAGCAGGCCCCAAGGGGGTCACTGCCTTGGAGGTCACAGGCCGTGGGCTGTAATTCTTGTGGCCAGGCAGTGTTTGTTCAAGATCAGTAACGGCTCCCATGACATTCCCGGCATTCACCAAACTGTTTCTTGAAGCGATGGGAGCTGCTGACCCAGCCTTGACCACATTTGTCCCAGGGAGGATCCAAAAGAAGACAGCAAAAAGCAGCCTGGCCCTTGGGCCCCCAGAGTATAAGCCGAGTGCTGAGCCTCCTGGTGAACCCCTCCCCAGAGCCTAAGGACTTGCTGCCCCGAGTCTTCAGGGCAGAGACAGGATGTGCAGGAGATCTGGTTCCCAATCCTGGGCTGGGCTGAGGAGGCTCCAGCAGGATTTAAAGTGAGCAGGAATCTGGGTCTTCTGATTTTAAATTACTGAAACTTCTAATCCAAGATTATCAAATGCAAAATGCGCCCGAGCCAGGAAGGAAGGCTAGGACTCTGTGATTCAGAGCCCATTATCTGGTCCCAGGTTATCCCTGCTGCCTGTGATCTGCGATGCCCACCACACATTCTCTCTCTCTTCCTTCACAAAAGGAAGTTAAGTAAGCAATTTCACTTGGCCTTGGCACAGAGGAGCTTAAGGTCCTCTCAAACCCAGGGAAGCTTGGAAGCAAACAGGGAAGGCTCCAGGTGGTCCCTGGCACGTGCTCCTGGGTCAGGCCTGCGGAAGTAAATGTCCCCATGAGCTGGTGGAGCCCCTGAGGGTGTGACTGGAACATCTACCCACAGGAGCCTAGAGGAATGGGAAGGCGGGAAGCAAGGGTTTCTTCCCTAACCAAAAACTCCCCTCTCCTGATTTACCTTCAGCTTGTGTAGTGTTTTTCTGGTGTGTCTGTGGGGATGGGGGCCAGTGAGAGCTTAGAAAGCTTTCTCGCTTGCTCTCAGATCTTCTAAATAGAGGTGACTCCGGAGCTCCGGAGGCTGAGTTCAGTTGAAATGCTAAGGCACAAAGCAATGGAAAAGGCTATTTTCCACTTGCTTAACCACCAAACTTATTTTCTTTTATGTTAGGAAATGTTAATTCTTATAATAACAGAGGCACGTGTTTGCCAGCTGGGGCCTCCAAAGGCAGGAACCCACCTCCATCCAGACTGGGGCTTTTCTCAATGGCAGGACTCACCCAGCTGGTACCCAGATGTGACCCACTGGCTTCTTAGGGAGAGACTATGGATGGAGAGGGGGTCTGATGGAGTCTGAAGGAGTCTCGAGAGGGAGGCTCACTGGCAGAAGTCCAGCAGATCTCTTGACAGTCCCTTCCAGGCCACCGACACCGCTCCTCGGGAGACCCCTGTCCAAGGCCCTGATACCCTCACAGGCTGCCCTGAGTTGAGGGCACACAGTGGGGACTTTCAGGGTCAAGCGTTTATTTGGAGCCCAGTTCTTTCTCCTACCCTATCCCATGGGTAGCTGGATATTACAGCGGTACCAGGAGCAGGACAGGTCCAGCAGGTTCAGACGGTGGCCAGCGCTTAGAGCATGGGGCCCCACCCTACTCAGACTAGGGCACACAGCACTGTCCCTCAGTAAGACATTGTTTGAGTCCTTATGAGGACATGTGTGTGCACACACTCATATATGTGCACGTGTGTATACAGGTATGCTTGCCTGTGTGGACATGAATGTGTATGTGTGTGTGCACACACGTGTGTAGAGGTATACCTGCCTGTGCAGGCATGCATGGAATAGAAGTCAGTGTCAGGATATCTTCCTCAGTTGCTTCTTTATGGGCTTTTTTCTTTGATTTTTTTTTCATTTGTTTGTTGATTTTGTATGTACCATGTATGTTTGGGCATGTGCGGCAGTAGGAGTCTAACTTGTGGGAGTCTTTCTGACTGACTGAGTCTCAAACCCTTCCTGCTGAGCCATCTTGTCAACCCCCTGCCTTAGTTTTTGAGACCTGGTCTCTCCCTAAGTCCATTTTGGGCCATTTCAGATGGACTAGCTGTTTGTAAGCCCGGCATCTGCCTGTCCCCATCTCTCTACTCCCCTGTACTGGGTTACAGGTTCGTGTTATCTCACTCAGCTTTTAGTGGACCCTGGAGATCTGAGTTCAGGTCCTTTAGCATGCTTGGGAAACATTTACCCACTGAGCCTTCCCCAAGGCTGTAATCTACCCGTCTATGCAAACACACCTCTCCACTTGGCCTTCCTCCCTTCTCCACACACAAAGCCTGAGATGTCAACTTCTGGCCTCCCATCATATCCAGGCTGCTACCTCAGGGCTCTGCTTACCAGATCCTAAACCCACCTTTGTGGCACGCTACTCCTGCACCCCAGCTGGCCTCTCCCTCATACACACAGCCCCGCCATGCTCACTTTCTCCAGTCCTGACAGTGCACTCCTGGTGTCCAAGGTTGACCACACCCATCCATGTCTGACTCTACAGACTAGCCGCTCGCTGGCAGTGTGTACAGGAGCCACATACCTGGCTGACAGCTGACCGGCATGCCCTACTCTCCCTGCAGAGAATGGGTGCTAGTGCCTTAGAAGGTGGGTGCTGGAGAATTGTGGGCTGCCTGGACCATCTCCCAGCTGGCCATCGGGATCCAGCGAGGAGTACCGGGAAGCAGGAGGCACACTGAGCTCTGCACCCCCAGACTCCAGTGACCACTGTAACCCGGGTACTTGGGTAGACAGCTTACAGCACATGGCCTCAGGAGGAGGCTACCTGTCCTTACGCACCCCGCACTGCCTCCCTGCCCCAGCACTTAGTCTGAGGAGTCCTCCAGGCTCAAACTCTACAAAGCAGGAAAGTACCATGTGGGTCCTTCACGGGCTTAGGACTGTGAGCCTTGGGACCAGAACAACAGAAAGGAACCTGCAGATATTCCCCACCCCCACCCTGCACAGTCTATCCCTGACACAGGACCCCTAACGACTCAAGGCAGCAGTGGGCTCATCTGCCTGTCACTCTTCCAGCCTGGCCTGTGGGGCTGCTAAAGACAAACAAGCTGGACCTGCTGGGGGCAGCTGGACCTTCCTGCCATGGACATCTTGGCAAGAGCCATGGTGCAGCCCCCAGATGTCTCCTAGTGCCTGCCTCCGATGGAAGATCCGCCTGTGCGCCTCTGGGGTTGTTCCTGCAGTCCTTATCTTTTTCTGAGGTCTACATCTTGTGTCTGTCCTTCCCTGAGACCCTCTGGGGCAGTATGTGCACTAAGCAGGGAGGGATCCAGATTAGCAGGCAGGAAGGACCATCGGAGGCCCCGCTAAGCTTCCCCTTGAGGGAAAAGAGCAGGAGAGAGAGAATGAGCTCTGTAGCCCGGGTTTCAGGTGTGGTCATGGCCCATCACTCATGCAGCCCAAGGAGTGCTTCAAATGCATTTGCATGCTGCAGCCTCCCTTGGTTTGTGATTTATCATGTCTCCCCAAATACATCATTAAGATGATCACATGCATTTAGGAAAGCGGCCAGGCTGAAGCCCAACATTCGCTCCGCAGTGCCAGCCCCCAGCACTGTTTTGCTGTGATTTAGTGCCGTGTGCATCCGTCAGGAGAAAGCATCACTTTAAGGACCACGTGGGGTTTCCTTCCTCCACTGCTGATTCGTATAATTTATATGAAGGCTCCAAGCCCCCCACCGGGCTGGGACAACTTGCCATACACATAATTACAAACCCTTCTTCCAGCGTCCTGTGCTGCATGAAGACATTTTGAAAAGAGCTATTTTAGTAGGTGAAATGCATATTCTCTGGGGAGCTGGCCAGATAGCTGCTAGCCTGTGGCTCTCAAGGACCCATGCAGCCAGCCAATGGGAGATACGAAAGGGCAGAGTGAGGCTACCAGTTTTTACGATGACTTTGAGCAGGGTGCAGACCAGATTTTGGAGTAAGACATGCTACTGTTGTACCACGAGCCTCCCAGAGACAGTCTTCGGAAAAAGGCTTTGAATGAGGTACCCCGCCTTTGCCATTGACCATCAAAACTGTCCCAGGCCAGTTTGGAGGGAAGGCCTTCCTTGCCTAGGATCATATTTTATTGGGGGAAGTTACTTGTCCAGGGGAGAAATGGGGCCATCATGACAAGGTCTGGTATAACCCTTCTAATCCTCCAGTGTTTGTGGGAATATGGCTCAGAGGCCACGTGCTCACTTACTGTGCATGGTCTTCAACATCACATAGAGTCAAGCATGGTGGTGCGTGCCTGTAACCTCACAGCCCTCAGGAAGTGAGTGTGGGGAGATCAGGAGTCCAGGGTCAACATCATCTTCAAGCTGAGTTTGAAACCAGCCTGGGCTACATGATGCGCAGTCTCAAAAATAAGGGGGGCAGAAGAAATGACTCATGGTTAAGAGCACTGGTTGCTCTTTGAGAGGTTCAGTTCCCAGCATCCACACAGCAACTCACAATCACCTATAACTCAGGTTCAGGGGATCTGATGCCCTCTTCTGGACTCCATGGGCACCGGGCAAACATGTGGCACACAGACATGTATCAAGGCAAAACATCCATACATATAAAATAAAATTTCTAAGTAGTAATTAAAAAGAAAACATTTCCATATCCCAGGCTCATCTGAACATGCGCTGCAGTTTTTCTCCGTATCCCAGGCTCATCTGAACATGCGCTGCAGTTTTTCTCCGCGCTGTCTGCATGGCCTTTTGCATGGATCCATTCAGGGTAAAGAAGCCATTTTGCTGTTTAGGGAGGGAGAATCCTACAGTTTCAACTCAGTTACATTTGCAAACATTTCACACCATCCACACCGCTGAGCACACATCCCTTAAACACCACCAATGGGAAGTGGGACCCAGTTTATACCAGCACCTGCCCTTAGGACCTCACAGCCAAACTCATTGGCCTGGCAGAAATGGGCACAGGTGCCAGGTGCCATTTTCTTGCTCCCTGAGCACAGGAAAAAGGGAAGTGGACTCTTCCTCGTGGTACAGGATATGAAATTTGCCATAGCAGACATATCTAAGTACATGCCCCCGAGGCTCTAATTATGACGCACCCACGACTACTGTCTTCGGGGCTCCTCATCCCCCTTCCTTGACACTGTCCTCACTGAACATAACCCCCTGGCCCCAGGAAGCACCGCCCTGCTTTCTGACCCCAGTGGGGGCCTCACATAATGGAACCCCACGGTGTCCATCCTTGTATCTGGCTCATTCACAAGAAGCAGGTATCAGTTTCCTCCTGTCTTCAGATACCATTGGTCCACTGCTGAGGCTGTGTCTGTCAGTCTGTTTGTTGATAGACTCTTTGTCGCTGTCCTGGCTGTGGTGAATGAAACCATTTACATTGTATCTGTGTGCAGCCTCTTAAGGTGGTAATGCAGGGCTGGGGAGATGGCTTGCCCAGAATGTGCTTGCTGCGCTAACATGAGAACCAAGTCCAGATCTCTATACCCAGGTGAAAACAGCCAGGCATGGCCATGTGTGCTTGTAATCCCAGAGCTCTAGACTGGAGAAAGGCAGCTCCCTAGGGCTCTCTGAGCAGCCAGCCTAAACCAATCATCAAGCTCCATGTCTTACTGAGGATCTTGTCTCAGAAAACAAGCTGCCCTCGGGCCTCCACATGCACCCATGCATGTACGCACATACATGCATACAGCGTGCATGGGAACATGTGAGTTGTGGCTACCTCCTTAGACAGTGCAAAGCCAGGTTAGGAAGGGCTGAGAGGGTAATGTGAAATCACCATGTAGAAGTGTCTGGGCGGGTTCCCATCCACAGTGAGCACTGGCCATGGGGACAAGCCTGGGGCAGAGGAAGACGCCAACCTGGGTGTTGGCCGGAGGCAGATGTGAGACCGGAACTGACGCTGGGGATAAAGCTGATTGGATCAGAACCTGATGTGGTACTGGTGCTGATGTGGGGCTGGAATACAATGTGGGGCTCCAGTTGTAGGCTGATGGCCAAGACAGGGCTCATGCTGGGCTGGGCTAGGCTGGCTGGAGTTGGACCGTTGTAGCCACAGGAGCAGATGAAGCCGTGCTGTTGGCAACAGTTTGTAGCACTGTTGATGACATCTTTTGAGATCTCAGAGACATGCTGTGCCACACACATGTGCACATACACACACACACACACACCTGTGCACACTGCTATGCTCTACCTGGGTTCTCAGAGCTGTGCTGTGCCCCCCACACACACACACTTGTGCACACTGCGATGTTCTACCTGGGTTCTCAGAGCCGTGCTGTGCCCCATAAACACACACACACACACACACACACCTGTGCACACTGCAATACTCTACCTGGGTTCTCAGAGCTGTGCTGTGCTCACACACACACACACACACACACACCTGTGCACACTGCGATGCTCTACCTGGGTTCTCAGAGCCGTGCTGTGCCCCATACACACACACACACACACACACACACACACACACCTGGGCACACTGCGATGCTCTACCTGGGTTCTCAGAGCTGTGCTGTGCTCACACACACACACACACATACCTGTGCACACTGCTGTACTCTACCTGGGTTCTCAGAGCCGTGCTATGCCACACACACACACACACACACACACACACACACACCTACCTACACCTGTGCACACTGCTATGCTCTACCTGGGTTCTCAGAGCCGTGCTGTGCCCCGTACACACACACACACACACACACACACACACACACCTCTGTGCACACTGCTATGCTCTACCTGGTAAAGTCCTCTGAACTGAGCTGAGCTTGAGTTCACCTAAGAGGTTCTTGCAATATCTTGGCCATGTACAGATGAGGAGGAAGTGACCCCATGCACTTGGTGTCACACAAAGTCCAGGCGGCTTTTCCCATTGTAATATTTCTTTGGCCTTGCATTTTGTTATTAACGATTTACTTATTTGCTGCTACTGCACGGTCAGTGCCTGCACCCGGGAACCTGGTACTGGGCAATTAGCTGGAAATGTTGGTGCCCGCAGAATTCTTCCTGTCCTGAGATCTCTGTCCTCTGTTCCTCTTGGCATGGTTCTCACCCCGTTGTGTTCAGTGTGACAATGGAATTCCTGATGGCAGCAAAGTGGGGATAGCCAGTCTCACAGGTCAGGAAGGGTGCCGTGTGTCAGGGTGAGGTGGTGAGAGAGGTGGCTGATGACCCGCAACTCCCACGTCACTATGGCAGATGTGACTCAGGCATGGGTCACTGTCAATCATCTCCAGATATTCAGTGGGGCTTCCTTAGTGCACAGCAGACACTGTCAGTCTCCAGAGTATTCAGTGGGGCTTCCTCAGTGCACAGCAGACACTGTCAGTCTCCAGAGTATTCAGTGGGGGCTTCCTTAGTGCACAGCAGACACTGTCAGTCTCCAGAGTATTCAGTGGGGCTTCCTTAGTGCACCGCACAGTGTGGGGACTGGGGTGCTGGGCTCCAGCCTCGGTGAACACATCTCTCAGAAAGAACTGGAAGCTAGCTTCCCTGAAACCCCACCTCACCCACAGAGGGTTACACAGGAACCCTTTCAGCCAGAGGTCAACTTCCGTCAAGCATGACCCACCAGAGGCCACTGGGTTTGTCAGGGTGGTCAGCTACCTCGTTGCTTGTCCCCACTGATGAAGGCCTGGGTCAGACCTCAGACACAGAGAAAGCCTTTCACCCCTCCCCCAGCATCGTTGAAAACAACACCACCAGAGCAGGTTAAAGGTCACACGTCACCTGCTCAGCAGTCCAGCCTCGCTAGGGGAAAAGGACAGGAGTCCCAGCTCCTCAGAAAAGTGGCAGAGACCCCACAAGCTTACAGAGACTTACTACAAGCTTTGTAGTTTTGGGTGGCTGCAGGCAGGCAGGGGACCCAGCATGGATCTGTAGGCCACCCTGAGGAATCCTCTCCCAATGGGGAAAAGCAGACCTTCCTTTCCTATCCAGGCTTCCATGCTATATCTGGGAAGGGCAGTGACTCTATTCATTAGGTGTGAATGCTGATCTCAGTCGAAAGTGGCCTCACAGAAACAGCAGCACAGGGTTGGGCCATATGCCTGAGAACCCATGGCCCAACAACAGAAACCTACCGTCCCTGGACGGGGCCAAGCCCTGGGCCTGTGGAAACCTAGTCGAGAGGCCTGCCTCAAGCCATTCATCCTGCTCCTTCTGGAAGGTTGTCGCCCTGACTGTGTTAGTATTTCCCAGCCCAGGGTACACACATAAGCTTGTGGGGTCCTGCCAAATGTCACCCCAGGATGACTTGATGACAGCATGGAGCCCACAGTGGATATTTGGGGACCTCTGAGTCTGGCTGGCTGCCCATGCTGGCTACTCCTCCCAAGTTCAGTATAAGAAAGAGCATTTTCATGAACCACAAGTGTTATAAAGGACTTCAGCCAGCTGGCAAGAATCAGAAATAGAAACCCAAGCATGGAAGAGGGGGACGGGGTCACAAGGGCCTCTGCACCATCTGACAGGCTATCAGGAGGAGGTGCACTAGAGGCCAGAGCTGTCTGGAGAGAGAAGGGTGTCCCCAGGGCAGCCTGTCCATCTGCTTGAGTGAGCCAAGGAGACAGGCCACCATGCTGGGGCAAGCTGGGCAGGAGGTCAGGCAGTGCCTGCCAAGGACCCTGCAGTCTGCAGTTGTCAGATGCACATCCTCTTTGTCCTGTCCGAGTCTGGGATCCATCACAGGCTGAACACACTTGAGGGGAAATGTCCAGGCCATTTCTCCAGTCCTGACCTGAGATCCCAGAGCCTGGTCAGCCAAATGGTTACAGGGAAAGGAGGAGACGGCTCTGGAATCGTGTGAGGCAGGATGGGTTCTCAGGCAGCCAGCGCCCGACAATACTAGTCTGTCCCTACAAGACCAGCATCCCTCCGCTGAATCAGGCCAGGGTGGTTGGCACGGTGGAGCTGAGGTTGCTGGAGTGGGGGCCTCCTGCTGAGGCTCAAGGGCCAAGGCCAGCTGTTTGTGAGACATTAGGAAGAAGTAGGATTTGTATGTCCTTTAAAGGGGCTGCTTCTGCACTGCCCCCAGATAACTGTCTTGAGTCAGATTTGCCAGATGCCCCAGTTTTTCAGAGAACCACTCCTGCAGATTCTTAAGCTAAATCCAGTCTTTGAAAGCTGACTTGATCGGCCATCAGCATGTCCGGAAGAGGAAGCAAAGGCAGCCTGTCTGTGATACTGCCTGCCAGGCCCATTGCTCCTCCACAGGCTGGCAGGCGTGGAGCCCTCCTGGGCTCCAGAAGATGCATGAGGTCTCTCCACACCTGCCCACGATGAAGCCAGCAGACGCCACCCGATGGTCTCTGGGCTACCCTTAGACTCCTTCTGTGCCGTGAGAGCACACACCAGCCTCTGAGGTGCAGGCTCCTGCCCCCCCACCACCACCCAGGTCTGCATGTTGTCTCATAAAAGCAAGAATGGGAGGCCAAAGAGTTGTGTTAGAGGTTATCTCGTGGACCAGCAAGGTGAAGGGCCTGGTCACCAGCAGGGGGCTGTAAAAGAACATCCTGGCCTTTGACCTGCATGGCCTCCTCATGGCCATATTTGCTATCCATGTACCTGGGAAATATGTCCTGCGGGTCGTCACACACAATACAAAAATAAAAGGAAGGTTTAGTTACTCACAGGGGTTTGACATTGGACACTGATGATATCAGATTCGGTGCCCAGATCTGTCTTAATAAATGTCAAGTCTGAGCTATAAAAATATTGAAAAAATAATTTTGCGTGCTTGCATAGGCACGCCTGGCTATGTCCTTTGTGATCTATCAACTTTCCACCATGGCTAGGTAACACAATGGTTGTCTATCTCTTCTTCCTCTCTTTGGGCAATGATGGAGATGACGGTGGTGATGATAAGGATGCGGATGATGGTGATGTGGATCAAGATGACAGTGGTGATGAGAAAAGATGATAAGGCAGTGGTACTGATGGAGACATGATGATGATAAGGATGCGGATGATGGTGATGTGGATCAAGATGACAGTGGTGATGAGAAAAGATGATAAGGCAGTGGTACTGATGGAGACATGATGATGATAAGGATGCGGATGATGGTGATGTGGATCGAGATGATGGTGGTGATGATGGCAGTGGTGGTGAGGAAGGTGGTGATGGAGACAGTGGTACTACTGGTGATGTGGATGGAAATAACGGTGATGATAATGGTGATGATAAGGATAGAGATGACCACTGTGGTATGGCTAAAATATGGTAATGGTGTTGTTAAGGAAGATGGTGGCACAGGCTTGGTGATGGCACTGATAGTGATGATGGGATTGGTGATGTGGATAGAAATAATGATGGTGATTATGGCGGTGGTAAGGAAGATAACATAGGCATGTGGTGGCACTGATGGTGTCGTGGGTGGTGTGGTGGTGGGGGTGATGTAGGTAAAGAAGAGTGGGTGGTAGTGTGGATGTGGATGGAGATGGCAGATGCTCACACAGGCAATGGCAGTGGTACTGGGGATCATGTGGATGGAGATTATGGTGATGAGGTAAATAAGAAGATGACGGTCATACCAGGCGGTGGTGGCGCACGCCTTTAATCCCAGCACTCGGGAGGCAGAAGCATCAGATCTCTGTGAGTTTGGGGCCAACCTGGTCTACAAGAGCTAGTTCCAGGACAGGCACCAAAGCTACAGAGAAACCCTGTCTCGAAAAACCAAAAAAAAAAAAAAAAAAGATGGTGGTTAATGATGAGTGTGGATAAGGCGACATGAACACGCATGTGATGTGACATAGAGGAGGGAGAGCTGCAAGTGCCATCCCTGAATGTGACGTAGAGGAGGGAGAAGCTGCAGGCACAGTCCCTTGATCATCTTCTTGATCATTTTCTTTGCATGCACTGCAGACATCTTTGCTTTAACCCTCTTGATAGTTTTACTCATAAGCTGTCCCGAGTCCCTCTTCATAAATGAAGAGGTGACGAATTCATAAGTTAAACGTGTCCAGAGTTCTCTAATAAGAGACAAAATGAGGACTTTAACTAGAGCTGTTTGATCCCAGACTCAGGACTGAAACCTTTGATCTTCGCCATGTCTTTGTGCGCTTTGTATACCCAGTGAATTTCTCTGCCCTTGGAGTCCGCCGAGTTATCTGGAGGCTTAAGAATGTTGCCAGCCTGTGTTGATGCGATAGAAAACAAGATGCCGTTCTCTGCTAAGTACATTTCACACCCAGCACTGCCTCGTCTATAAATACCAGGCTGTGAAAGCGTGTGGTGGGCAGCTCTCGTGTGTAAAGACACGCTTTATCAGAAACAACTGGGAACTCGCAACGTCTTGAGTCTCAAGAAGGAATGGCTGGAGGGAGCAGAGTCACCCAGGAACATTGCTTCCTTGGCCATAGTTAGGGGTGTCTGCTTCTTTTCTATTCGCCTGTGAGGTTTCCACCAGGTGTTGGAGGCAGTGTATTCCCCCGGAAAACATCTCACTGTCCCCCACAGTTTTAGGATGATGTCTCTCTACTGTGCCCACTTCCCTCTGAGACAGAGTGTTCTCCTATCCTGTGTCATCTTTCAAAGGCATTCCCAGTGTGTCTTTGTCTGGGGCAGGTTGGGTGGGGTGGCTGGAAATGCACATCAGCTCCTGCGCTTTGCAAAGATGGAGAAGAATACAAAAGGGGGTTCCCCCTTCCCACCATACCAGTACCAGAAGTGTGTAGATGAGGGTAGTGAGGAAGGGAGACCTCAAAGCAGAGGGGCCCTGGAGAACATCACTGCTGAGTCACAGGTCTCTCATCACCTACATGTCTGCTGTGGGGAGAAGCTGTGTGTCCATGTCCGTACTTCTAATACTGGCCTCGACTGTTTATCTGGAATTCACCATCAGGAAAACTGGGGAGAAAAGCTCTCCATAGGAAATCAGAATTGGTGTCAAACAAGAGATGTAGATCACAGGTCACCCGATATTTAACACAGGGGGGGTCCTTTAATCAAGGCCTATGTTGTCTACAGTGTATAGACAGAAGTTTCTGTTCCGCCCGGCCCCACAACTGTTTGGTCCCAAATAAACACACAGCAGTCAGTATTATACCATAAAATGTTTGATCTATTGTTCTGGCTTATTACTAACTAGCGCTTACAACTTAAATTAACCCATAATTCTTATCTATGTTCACCCACCTGGCTTGTTACCATTCCTCAGTGAGGCATTCTCGTCTTGCTTCCTCTGCATCTGGCTGGTGACTGCATCTCTGCCTTTCCTCTTCCCAGAATCCTC
Source organism: Microtus ochrogaster (assembly GCF_000317375.1). Classification (NCBI taxonomy): domain Eukaryota; kingdom Metazoa; phylum Chordata; class Mammalia; order Rodentia; family Cricetidae; genus Microtus; species Microtus ochrogaster. The sequence goes on along the minus strand of NC_022033.1, from coordinate 2,018,539 downwards.
CTAGTCTGGTCATCCTGCCTATACTTCCTGCCTGGCTACTGGCCAATCATCATTTTATTAAATAATATACAAGAGCATTATCCCACAGCTTTTCCACTTTTTTTCTTTTCAAAACAAGAACCCTGAATCTAATCTCCTTTGTTTAGCTTTTTTCTTAACCATTATCCATAACAACTTGTAATGAACACTCTAAACAAAGTCAAACATCCATAATCCATTTGGGGGGGGGGCAGAATGTAGGTGTAGCTTTCTAGGCTACTTCCTTCTGGTTGGGGGCACAGGTAATCTTTGGGGAGAAAATTTAGAATTATAGTTAAATCCTGATTGGAGTATTCTGTGAGGCTGGACCACCTCATCCAGTCACCTCGAAGCTGTTCTGGATGCAGAATTCAGAGGAAACTGCAACAGAGGCTCTCTGAGATGTTGGATCATCTGGACCATCCGCTCCTATCAGAGATTTTTCAAGGGGTCTTCCTCAATCAAGCCTGATTTTTCTTAACCCAGAATGAATCCATAGCCTCTCATTTCCTGTGGAAATAAAAGCAGAGCCTCTTTCCCAAAGTAATATTTTTAACTTAAATTTTGACAGCAAGGCATTTGTAAAATATATAGGGTGGGTTAATCCAGCAGCATTTATAATCAAATGTCTTTTAGCAGCTGTTGCCCCTTCTCAGCAGTCAAACAATTCAAAGACAACACAATGAGATACACTATCCAGATTCTCTGTGTATTTTCCATCTTCAAGTGGCTTTTTTATTACTCTAGTTTTTAAGGGCTTTTCTACCCTTTTACTTTCCCCTCCCAAGCCTATATATATTTTTAAACACACTGTAAACCACTTAGAGATTTTTTTTTCTCATCTGAATCTGTCTTTACTGTATCTGGCCACATGAGTCTTTAATCTGCTAAACCGCGTGGCTAGGATTAAGGCGGCAGCTTTGACGACTGACTCCACACCATGTCTTGGCTTTCTGAGAGTTTAGCTTTATAGTGGAGGTACTGGTGGGAGCCAAGTTCATTGCCACAACTCTGTGGAGTTTCTAGGTCCACGTCACCATCAATAAGCATGCTGCCAGCTTCTCGTAAACACCATTTCAGTGTTTGGTAGCAGGGCCTCTTAAAAGAGCCGCTCAGTTTTTGCTGCTAATGCTGAGTCAGGAAGCCTTTCTTAAAGGAGCTGCACCTCTGCTTGCCTCTAGCAAACAGAGCCCACCCAAGAAAATGCTGCTACCAAGCTACCATGCTTGACTCTGTTCTTTTGTGTCTAAAATCCCTTTCCAAGCTCTCTCAGGTTTATGTGGACGCAGCTGCCAAACTTTGGGTGCCATTTGTAGAGGGAAATTTCTGTCCCACCTGGTCTCACAGCCACTCAGTCCCAAAGAAACACATAGAGGCTAATATTATTTATAAAATGTTTGGCCTATTTCTCATAATTATTACTAACTAGCTCTTACAACTTAAATTAACCCATAATTCTTATCTATGTTTGACCACGTGGTTTATTGCCTTTTCTCAGTAAGACGTTATCATCTTGCTCCCTCTATATCTATCTGGCTTGCAACTGCATCTCTGTCCTTCCTCTTCCCAGAATTCTTCTAGTCTGGTCATTCCACCTATACTTCCTACCTTGCTACTGACCAATCGGCATTTTATTAAACCATTATGAGTGACAAATCTTTACAGTGGACAAGAACATTATTTCACAGCAACAGTGCTGTCCCCATTAGTCCACAAAGGAAGACTGGGATTCACAATGGTGCACACCTGTAATCCTGCACTCACAGAGTAGAGTCACGGTGGTGCACACCTGTAATCCTG
>NC_022033.1:2012494-2015281 GCF_000317375.1 Microtus ochrogaster | reverse complement strand
AGTTTGGATGTTCACCTTCCTAAATATAGACGGAGGGGGGAGGACCTAGGACTTACCAAGTTGTTTTTAAAATTGTATCTTTAGAAGACACTCCTGAAAACTAAAGGCAAAGGACCAGCAAGTCCTGACCCGACCACACAGCGGGCAATATTTGAATGATTCAAGTCATGATGATTTACGTGTATGCCTGTTTATGCCCTAAGACTAAAGGAAAGCCTTGTGAACATAAACACATGAGCTTGATCCTCAGAACCCACACAGCCAATATAGTAGAATGTCCTTGTAATCCCAGTGCTGGTGAGGAAGAAACAGTGGATCCCTGGAGCTAACTGGCCAGGCAAACCTAGCCAGCTCAGTCAACTCCAAGCCAGTGAGAAACCATGTCTCAAAATAACAAGATGGGTGGTGGCTGAGGAATGATGCGAGAAGCCATCCTGTGTTCCCACTGTCCTGCCCAGTCCCGCAGCCATTCAGTCCCAAAGAAGCACACAGAGGCCTACATTAGTTATAAACTGGTTGGCCTATTAGCTCAGGCTCATTATTAACTAACTTTTACATCTTAATTTAACCCATAATTCTTGTCTGTGTTAGCCACGTGGCTTGGTAGCTTTTATCAGTGAGGCATTCTCATCTTGCTTCCTCTGTGTCTGGGTGATGACTGCAGATTGAGCCTTTCCTCTTCCCAGAATTTTTCTATTCTGGTCACCACTCCTATACTTCCTGCCTGGCTACTGGCCAATCAGTATTAAACCAATACAAGTTACAAATCTTTATAGAGTACAAGGCCATTGTCCCACAGTACTACTAGCTAGGGAGGGCAGGGCACTTTGTCTCCCAATAGAGGAATGACAATAACCCAAAGATGACTGGGCCTCTGTGTGACACTGTGAGACACTGACATCTCACTGTCATTAATAAAGCCTGCCCAGTCCCCCACTAGAAATTAAGAGAGCCTGGCCTTATTAATTTGGTACAACCTAAAGGGCATCTCTGGGAGCATCTCATTCCCTCTTCCCCACCAAGAAAATTTTGTGAGAACATATTTATGGCTTTCATTAATATTCATATGACTTTGAGGGTTTTTCCCGTGATTTATGAAACTCAGAGTAACTGTGAACAGCGTGCACAATAGCTGCTGTGTTCTACCAGGAATGCCCGTCCCTCCTGTTCCTGTCACATGCTGGGCTTTCTGCTACAAGAACCTAAGTGAAAATAAGTGAAGGCTCAATTTCATTGTGCATGGGGAATACTTCATGAAATACAAGAAACACTTCAAATCTCTTCAGTAATGTTCAAAACTCAAGGAAGAATGGGGGCAGGGTGGGACCCACAATCTATGCCATTTGGTTGCTAAGAGCAGTTCTAACAGCCAACTGAGTCCAGCCACTTGCAGTTTCTCCTTTGGCGATTTCATACATGTCTGTGATGTGTTTTGGTCATTTTCACCCTCCCCATTACTCTCTCATCCCCCTCCCACCAAACATCTTCTCTACAAGTCCCCATCTTCCTTGCATGTCTTTTTGTTTAGTTGGCTGGTTAGTTGACTAATTAGTTGGCTGGTTAGTTGGATGGTTAGCTGGCTGATTAGTTGGTTGGTTAGTTCGCTGGTTAGTTGGCTGATTAGTTGGTTGGTTAGTCCTATGGTTAGTTGGCTGATTGGTTAGCTGGTTAGTTGACTGGTTAGTTGTCTGGTTGACTGGCTGGTTAGTTGGTTGGTTAGTTGGTTGGTTAGCTGGATGTTTAGTTGCATGGTTAGTTGGTTAAATGGTTGGTTTTTTGTGATCCTTTTTGTGACTCAGTAGTCTTGCATGAGTGTGAGTAGAGCAATGTGGTGGTTTAAATAAAAATGGCCCCCATAGGTTCAGAAGGAAAGGCCCTATTAAGAAGTGTGTGGCCTTGTTGGAGTGGGTGTGGCCTTGTTGGGAGAAGTGTGTCACTGTGGAGGTGAGCGTTGAGGTCTCAGATGTTCAAGCTACACCCACTGTGGCGCTCTCTTCCTGCTGCTGGAGGATTCAGATATAGAACTCTGAGCTCCTTCTCCAGCACCATGTCTGCCTGCATTCTACCATGCTTCCCACCATGATGATAGTGGACTGAACCTCTGAATTGTAAGTCAGCCCCAATTAAAGAGTTACCGTGGTCATGGTGTCTCATCAGAGCAGTAGAAACCCTAAGAAAGGTAGTCCCTAGAGCATAGGCAATTAACATTGACTTCTGAAGAAAATGACCCCTCTCCCCCAGCAACCATCAAGTGCTAAGGGCCCCTCAGGGAGGGGTGTGGCCTCATGAGCTCCTCCCCATCCCTGATAAGATGTTGAAGGCTGGAAGTCTTGAAGGTAGCGCCCCCTGCTAACAGCATCTCACAGCATTCTTCCCGTCCTCCAGCTCCTATGTTCCTTCTGTCCCCTCTCCCACAGGGTTCGCTGAGCCCTGACGTAGGTGACACAGATGGCCTGTTTAGGGCTGAGCACTCCACAACCAGCAAAGAGCTCTTCAGTGAGCTGCTGCAGAAGGCTCTGGGGGTCTCACATAAATAGGGCTGCGATTTCACAATCACTCCCCAAAACAATTAAAATGAAAACTCTGCCTCATTTTAATGAAGCAAAGACCAAATCGGGCTTTGACAGACAATTACCGGAATGTCCAGGACCCACATCTGCGGAACTGGCTAGAGCGAGTGGTGGCTATCGCTTGAGTCTCTGGTGGAGAGTAACCCTGTGAGATGAAGAGCTAGCTCAGTCTTCTCGCCAAGGTGTAGGGTTCTGGGGCTAGCTCAGTCTTCTCGCC
>NC_022033.1:2011207-2012394 GCF_000317375.1 Microtus ochrogaster | reverse complement strand
GGCTAGCTCAGTCTTCTCGCCAAGGTGTAGGGTTCTGGGGCTAGCTCAGTCTTCTCGCCAAGGTGTAGGGTTCTGGGGCTAGCTCAGTCTTCTCGTCTAGGTGTAGGGTTCTGGGTCCCAGCAAGGAGAAGGCGCTCTGCTTTCTTTCTGCTATAGAGGTTTGTGTACCTGGGCAATGGGTGTAACTTGAGTAGACTCCTTTCGTATCCAGTGCCTTGGGATCTGTCCCTAACACCATAAATAAAGTTAATGTGACCGCTAAGCAGGACCTGGGAGCTCTGCCTTAGGTCCTTGTCACACATGAAGTCTTTGCCCTCAGTGGCCACATATGCAGTGCAGGTTAGATGGTGACCTGGCATTCTGGAATATTCTAATGGTCTTTTGAGGACTTTTTAAAATATTTATTTTACAGTCCAACCATAATTTCCCCTCCCTCCTTGCCTCCCAGTCCTTCCCACCACCTCCCCTCTGCCTCCCCTCCACCCCAATCCACTCCTCCTCCATTTCTACTCAGAAACGGGCAGGCCTCCCATGGATATCAACAACATGGCATGTCAAATTGCAGTAAGACTAAGTACCTCCCTTGTACTAAAGCTGGACAAGACGACCCCGTATGAGGAATAGGGTACCCAAAGCCGCCAAAAGAGTCAGAGACAGCCCCAGCTCCCGCTGTTAGGAGTTCCACAGGAAGACCAAGCTACACAACTGTAACATACATGTGGAGGGCCTAGGTCAGTCCCATGCAGGCTCCCTGACGGTCAGTTCAGTCTCTGTGAGCTCCCATGAGCCCAGGTTAGGTGACTCTGTGGGTTTTCTTGTGAGGTCCTAGACCCCTCTGGCTCCTACAATCCTCCTCCCTCTCTTCAGCAGGATTCCCTAGCTTGGCCTGTTTGGCTGTGGGTCTCTTTTGAGAACTTCTGAAGGGCTGAAGATTCCTGGACAGCTAGCTGCCCGTCAGGGTGGGTCACCGAGCTGGTGGTAGAGCAGATGACCAGGCTGCTGCATCCTGATGTGGACACATTAAGTAGGAAGGTGTGATCCAAACTGGACTGAGCCCTGAGATAACACTAGATTTGAGGGAAACTGCTGGGGCAGTGAATGAACGAGAGTGGGGAATCCACAGTGCATGTACTTCCGTCTTCAGTCCCAAGCAGTCTCCAGACCAGGCTCCCATGTGCTGGGGCCCA
>NC_022033.1:2002249-2011052 GCF_000317375.1 Microtus ochrogaster | reverse complement strand
TATCCCGTGTGCTGTATCCCGTGTGCTGTATCCCGTGTGCTGGGGCCCGTGAGCTGTATCCCGTGTGCTGTATCCCGTGTGCTGGGGCCCGTGTGCTGGGGCCCGTGAGCTGTATCCCGTGAGCTGTGTCCCGTGTGCTGTGTCCCGTGAGCTGTGTCCCGTGAGCTGTGTCCCGTGAGCTGTGTCCCGTGTGCTGTGTCCCGTGAGCTGTATCCCGTGTGCTGGGGCCCGTGAGCTGTATCCCGTGTGCTGTATCCCGTGTGCTGTATCCCGTGTGCTGTATCCCGTGTGCTGGGGCCCGTGTGCTGGGGCCCCTGAGCTGTATCCCGTGTGCTGTGTCCCGTGTGCTGTATCCCGTGTGCTGTATCCCGTGTGCTGTATCCCGTGTGCTGGGGCCCGTGTGCTGTGTCCCATGAGCTGTGTCCCGTGAGCTGTATCCCGTGTGCTGGGGCCCCTGAGCTGTATCCCGTGTGCTGTATCCCGTGTGCTGGGGCCCCTGAGCTGTATCCCGTGTGCTGTATCCCATGTGCTGTATCCCGTGTGCTGGGGCCCGTGTGCTGGGGCCCGTGTGTTGTGTTTCCCCCTCCACTCCCGCATTCCCTGTCTTTGTTCTCCATGCAATAATGGTTCACAGAGGCCCCAGCCTCACTCTGACCTCACCAAGCCTCAGGCCGTATAGACTTTCTCTCCCTATCTCTCTACAGTCTGCCCACTCCCCATCCTCTGGACCACAGGATGGCCAGTTGTCCTGGGGGAAAAGCCTTTCTTAGGGCTTTGTCAGCCACAGCTTCCCTACAGAATGGCGAATGACCTGACCGTCTCTATCTGTCTGCCCTACCCTTGGACTGTGACGTCAGGTTTCATTTGCTCATCCAGTAATTATGAGGCGCCTGCTGCATACACCTTCCGGTCCAGATGTGCGACTTTGGGCACAGGCTGCCCTATCAGATTCCTGAGGCCCGGCCAGCTGTGTGAAGCATCATTGATGCTGGATGCCAGTGAGGCAAGGCAGGAGAACTTGGGGGCAGGGCCGTCTGGGAAAGGCAGAAGACCAAGAAAACCTGACTCTCTGTCAGCTGTGGGATCAAGATCAGGCACCAAGAACATTTGAGTTTTACGTGCACACGGCTGAGACCACAGAAAGCTGCGAATGTGTTTAGATGCAAACATCTTCTTACCTCTGGGCTTCAGTGAGAGACAGGTTTTAAAAGGAAATTGCCTTTCTTGGCCAGCTACCATCTTACTGGCTGCAGTCACGGCCAAGAATAAATCCACCCGTCTCCATCCTCGCACTTGGGCAGAGGGACGGGGGAGGCACAGCTGTCACGACTCGGAGCCCTTCACTCGAAGAAGAAGCAGGAGCTACTTGCTGCAGGCCATGCAGACTCCCAGCAGGGAACAAAAATGAGAAATTGCAACCTGTCCTCCCGAGAAAAATCTCTGGATTTAATATGGCGCAAGGAGAAAGCACAGAAACACTTCACCAGAGATCCTTGGCCTGCTGGACAGGCTTGATCCTGAGGATTATCTGAGCAGCTTTCGAAATGCCAGGGCAGGGACCAGGGAGGCCTATGAGTGACAGCCATTAGCCACGGAATAGTCAACTCCTTCAGAGGCCAGTGCCCAGAGAAGAGGCCAGTGTGTGGGTATGGAGGCCTGTATGAACTTCCATGTTTTGATGTGTTTGCATGGATCTTCTTACTGTGTGTGTGTTTGAGCATACGTGTTTGCATATGTGTGGTTCTATGTGTGTACTGTATGACGTGTATACATATTATGTTTCTGCATCTATGTGTAGTGTGTCTGTATCCGTAACTAGCTGTGGATGAGAACAAATGAGCCCAGTTTGGGTGTGATATTCTCTGAGCTACTCTTGTCCCTTGCTCCCCACATCCTCACCGACAGCCTTTGTCCAGATTTATAACTATGGGGTGTTACCTTGTGGAACATCTCCTGTCCCCTGACAGGTGACTGTGTCCTCCTGCTGTCACCATAGGGCCTGGAACACCATGTGCCAGGCACACCTCACCCTAGACTGAGGGCCTTTTCTGAATGGTCCTTTCTCTGTCCCTTCTTCCCTCCCTCTCCCCCGCCCTCTTATACACACATCTGGAATCCAGATGTGGTTCTGCCCCCATTGCTTCCTCACTTGAATACACTGGGAATAACCCCAGGTGTCAGCAACTGGAAGCCACATGGTGAATCTTTCCAGCTTCAAGTTCATTTGAGCAAGGCACAAGGGATACTCTATGTGGGAGGATCTGGAGCCTCCCCACTGCTTCCATCCTTTCCTGAGGACAGAGCGGCCGGCTACAACCATCCCCAGGTGAACACAGACTCCGGCGCGACATCGTACATTATTTTAATGCAGACATCATTTTGAACCAGTCTTTGCCATCTGTTTTCTCCTCTAATAACAAACACAAAGGAGCCCATGGCTCCTCAGCAGGGAGCGGGCGGGCGGAAGGGCTGTCTGAGCTCCCACTCCCCACTCCGCAGCTGTGCAATGCTTTCCTCATTCTCTAGACACAAATCACAGGGAAGTGCTCTCCCCTGGCCTGCCGGCTTCCTTCACACGGTATTTCTTCTCCACAAGGTAAACCAGGAAAGAATCAGAGCGTCCAAGGTCTGTGCAAAGAGCCCCTGGCCACAGGGCTCAGTGGCTCACGGCTGCTGTGTTTCAGAAAGCGCTTTTGAGTGGCCCAGAAGATGACCAAAACACAATAAATTTCCTTAAAAACAAAAACAAACAAAGAAGCAGAAAAACCTTAACTGTGTGGTGGGTTCTTTTCAGCACAGCTGTAACTAAATGCTCCTGTAGCCAGAAGGATGGAGCAGTAGCCACAGGCTAAGCAGCAGCATCTGTCCTGGGCAACTAGAGACACACGCCACTCACTGGCACCAGAGGGCTCCCCTTTATCCGTGCTTCTAGGTCAGCATCGCTAAAGAAGTGACTGTTAAGTTTAAAATCCCTGGCTAATGGGAGGGAATTTCACCGCCAGGGATGTAATAAGACAATCAAACCTAATTAATAAATCCAGGTTTAATCTGAGCAAAGCATTCTCAGGACTGTTCTGAACCCCACCCTCAGGGTGCCAAACAGTGGGGTCCCTTCCCTGGAGTTGCCTCAGTCCAGACTCCACCCCTGAAAAAGCTTGCTTTTGGAACCTCAAAGCCCGCCCCCAGTGACACACTTCTTCTAACAAGGCCACACCTTTTAATCCTTCTAATCCTTTCAAACAGTTCCTCTTCCTAGTAACCAGGTGTTCAAATATATGGGCCTATGGGAGCCATTCTTGTTCAAAACACCACATTCTACTCCATGGCCCCCATATGATTCTAGCCATATCAAACTACACCGTGCATTCAGCTCAACTTCAAAGGTCCCCATAGTCTCAACACTGTTTTAAAGTCCAAAGTTCAAAGTCTGTGAGACCCAAGGCTGTCTCTTATCTGTTCTTATACCCAGATCTATGGAGTTCCCCATACACCAACAAAGAGACCAAGTCCCATATGTAAAAGCAAAGAGCCTTTATTCTTACACAAGTTCACTAACTCGGACTCTCCGTGTGTTCAATATATTGGCACCATTGGAGAGCCCCAAGCTCAATTGAGGTGGGGTTTTTATAATAGCAGAGGTTGGGGTGAGGTATTTCTAAGGTTCAGAACCCCTAATTGGCTGACATTTGTCTAGGGGGGTCCTGGTGAAAAGCGATGGGTGTGTGCTGGCAGGCGATCCTGTCTTAGGATAAACTGAGACTTAGGCCTTCCTGTTGGTCTATAGGGCCTGTCTTGGCAGGTGTGTACCAAGCTGTCCTGGGTCCTACAACTGTAACTCCAGTAAAAACAAAATCAAAAAGCAGATCACACTTCCAATGGCACAGAATATACATTACCATTCCAAAAGGGAGGAAACAGAGCACTGTAAGGAAATACTGGACCAAAGCAAGAGCGAAAACCAGCTGGGCAGACTCCAAACTCTGCATCTCCAAGTCTAATGTCAAAGCAATCTTCACATGTCCAACTCCTATCTGTTTTGCTCTCTCTCTCGGGCTGGCTCCACTTATGGTGTGCAGTTCTCTTTGGCAGGGATCACACCACCCTGGCATCTCCAACAATCGCGGCTTCACCTTCACAGCGTCACCCAATAGCCTCCCTGAGCTCCCATGCAGGGACACCCCTGACGCATGATTGGCCTCAGTGACTCTCCTGAGCTTTGGTGGGAGACCCCACAACCCCTCTCTTGTGTTCACAACTCTAGAGCCAGAACCACTTGGCCGAAGTTGTCAAGTTCAGCTGCCTTCTGGAGCTGGAACTTGCCCCCTGGTTCAATTACATTCCAATCAGCTTTCTGTTGTGGATAGCTCCTTTCACTGTCCTTTAAAGCCTTTTAACAAGTTGGAAGCTTATCTGTGTGGGGTTGTGCCCTGAGATCGCCACTCCCTTTTCTCCATTTAGCATTGACCAGTCTTTCCTTTAAACGTTGTATCTCCTTGAGCACTGGAACTCTGTCTTCTACATTTCACTTCCTGGTGCTCTTTTTCTCTTCAATTGTGCATTTTGCATTTTTTTCTTTATTGCTCCTTCTCATTGCAGATCTACCTAAGAGTGACCACTAATAGCCACATAACACAGGCAATACTAGACAGTCAGGAAATCTCTTCCAAGGCCATTAATCCAAACTCTCTGTAATGAGATCTGGCGCCCTCTTGAGGAAGAGACCTGGTCAGTCATCCTCATCAACTTAGATCATGAAACCCAATATGGACAAGTGCAACAGAACCATCATATATGGACTGCCCACGCATGCTTCAGCATTGCCAGGGCATAAGTTGCTGTGGGAACTCATTCAGCTAATGGCCTTTGGGATACCATCCCACTTTGTGCATGGTCTCATGCACTATAAATGCAGATGAAATCCATGTGTGGTTCTCTTGGCTGCTGGATTTGATTCCAGTCCCCAGCACACACAGAGGACTGCAGATCCCTCTTCTTTTTGTAAGTTTATCCCCAGATAAATAAACCTTTGTTATACTCCATTTCGAGCTATTGTGGAACTTTTTTGTATGCCAACAAAATGGTGCCCAGTGTGGGGCAGCTACATCAACATAAAACCTGAGAAATTTTATTTTTTTTTATTTTTTTTTATTTTTTGGTTTTTTCAAGACAGGGTTTCTCTGTGGCTTTGGAAAACCTGAGAAATTTTAGGAAGGAATTCTAGACACAAAAGAAAAGAGTTCTTCTTAGCTTCTTAGCATAGCTTCTTAGTAGCAGCATTTTTCTCGGGTTGGCTCTGTTTACAATGATATGGGATTCCCCTCTGTATGCTGTGAATATGTTTTATTACCATTGGTTAATAATAAAGCTATTTCGGCCAATGGCTTAGCATAATATAGCCAGGCTGGAAGATAGAGAGAGAATAGGCAGAGTCAGAGAGATGCCATGTAGCTGCCAAAGGAGAAAGACGTTAGAACAGAACCTTACCTGGTAAGCCACAGCCTTGTGGCAATACACAGATTAATAGAAATGGGTTAATTTAAGATCTAAAAGTTAGTTAATAAGAAACCTGAGCTACTAGGCTAAACAGTGTAATTAATACAGTTTCTGTGTGATTATTTGGGTCTGGGCAGCCAGGAAACAAAAATATCAGTCTTATTCTACAATAAATTTCATTCAATTCAATTTCATACTACATCACAGCTTGGCACGGAACTTAAAATATAGAGGGCTGGGGATGTAGATCAGTTTGTGGAGTGTTTGCCTAACATACATGAAGCCATGGGTTCAGTTCTCAGCACTGTATAAACTAGACTTAACAACTCATGCCTTTGATTCCAGGACCTAAGAGGCAGAGGAGGATCAAGAATTCAAAATCATTCTCAGTTACATAGCAGATTTGAACTCACCTGAGCTACCTGAACTCCTGCCTCAAAATAATAATAATAATAATAATAATAATAATAATAATAATAATAATAAATCTTGAAATGTTGTACCTTGTACCTCCCTGTTACCTGATGTGCCCCTGCCCCTGGACATGAGGTTGGTTGTAGCCAGAGACTGCTCATTCATTTCCCAACCGCCCAGACCCAAAGAATCACACAGCAACTATATTAATTACAACACTGTTTGCCAATAGCTTATGTATTTCTAACTCTTACATCTTAAATTAACCCATTTCTATTAATCTGTGAATCACTATGACGTTGTAGCCTACCAGTAAGGTTCTGGCTGGCAGCTGGCATCTTTCTCCTTCGGCAGCTACATGGCATCTCTGACTCCACCTACTTTCCATCTCTGTCTCTGTTTGGATTTCCTGCCTGGATTTACTCTACTAAGCCATTGGCCAAAACAGCTTCTTTAATAACCAATGGTAATAAAACATATTCATAGAATACAGAGGGGAATCCCACATCAGTTGGTAGCACTCGGTAACCCCCTGCCCACTGATTACCCTTCTGCTATCAGTGATTGCTGTCTGAGCCCATTGTATCTCCAATTCTTGGCATCTTCAAAGGATTGAGGACCCATACATGAATACCAAAGTAGCAAGGACTTTTATTCAGAAGAGAAAGTGCAAGGTAGACATAGGCAGGGAGTAGCAGGTGTGAGCCAGGGTGCTCAGGAGTCCGAGTATTCCTGGAGACTCTTTGGGTCCTTGAGGAAGAAACATTGGTTGGTTGTAGGGTGGGGTATGAGTGGTTTCTACTCTGATAAGCTTTTGACTGACATATGGAAACTTTAGCCTTCTGTGCAAACATGGAATATTTTCATCATATGCATAGGCATTAGATGGTAAATATGAATTTTTCTCTAAAAGATCACACTAGGACACGGGTTACCTTATTGTGCATACACCTAAAACCTGTTCAGACTGGATCAGCTCTTTTCCTCTGGGCTACGGTTGACCACCATAGGGAAGTGACGTTCTTAGGGCAGAATGACTGGCTGCTTTGTTGGGGAGGAGACAAGTGTGTTCTATATGAGAGAGATATCGCTAAGCTGTTGCAGCTGTATCCGTGCTGCTCTAAAAGTGTGGCCAGGCATCGGGCCCGCAAGGCATCAGGATGAGTGTGTCAGCCCCACCCCTGCAGCAGGCTCATGACTCCATCCTTGTCTTTCAGATCAGATCTGACAAGGACAATGACATTCCCATCCGGTACAGCATCACGGGTGTGGGAGCCGACCAGCCCCCTATGGAGGTCTTCAGCATTGACTCCATGTCTGGTCGCATGTATGTCACCCGGCCCATGGACCGAGAGGAAAGAGCCTCTTACCATGTAAGTATCCATATATGGAACATAGCAATAGTGGGTAGTCGATAGATTGTCCACCCTTCCACAGCCTTCCACCCGGGTAGGGTCTCAGCAGCAAGGCTCACTTCTGTCTGGCCACAGGGTCCTAAGCACAGGAGGACCCTGGCACGTACCAGATCAGACAGATTTACTCAACAGAATCATCAACACATGACGGTCAGGCCAGACCCCAGCACTTGCAGGCCAGAGTGAGCTTTAACTCTACACGCTGTCTCTCTGAGAGCCTCTAAGACAACAGCAGCACAGAAAGGAAGAACAGTCAGAAAAGAAAGGCTGTGGGTTCTCAGCCTCCTCCTTGCCCCACCGGCACTGGACATGAGGGGACAGTCAGGTCCCTACCTCTCTCTGAAGTGATGGCCAAGAGACACTCTGCCTGGTTCCCCGGGCTTTGTGAGGGCCAGGTCCAGCACTTGACCTCTGGGAGCCTTGGGTGAGCCACTGAGGCCACCCTGGACTCAGGTCTCTCCCCAGCATGAAGAGATCTCAGCTGTGACATAGTTATAATGACATCCACCATATCAGGTGGATAGATCAGAGGTGTTGTCAGGGTGTTGTGTGTGCCTGTGGCTAAATGCCAATGTGTTGAATGCCCAACGCTCTGACCATCATCTGAGATCAGAGGCAGGGTTCTCAGTTTCTGCCCCCTACCGTCATATTAATTGCCGAGGCTTCTTGCTTCAGCTCTGTGCTGATTGCAGGCTGACCCTGCTGTTCCTCGGTCTGATGGCCATTTGTTCAGGACTGGGCATCCATCTCTCCTCTCCAGAAGGAGGCTCCATGTGCGTATCCACACTAACAGAGCCTGGCCCTGAAGCTACTTACTGCCCATCTGCGTAGAGGCGAGGATTACAGGAGGTGGAGTCTGTCACTGGCAAAGGTTACCAACCCCAACCAGCCCCCAAAGAGTCTTGAGGAGCAGGTGTGCCCAAAGGACTGGCAAAGCAACCTCAGGAGAGCCACAAAAGTCTCCTGCCCCGAGATGGCTACCCGAGCCTATAGCTGCAGTTTATAGTCCCCAGAGCAGGAGCTGCTGCCCATCCCATGGCTTCTGTGGAAGAGCTGAGACACAAGAGTGACCCCGGTCAGACTCAGAGCACCAGTCCTTCAGATGCCCCTCTTCAGAGACACTTCATGGTCTTTCCAGACACCCCCTTATCTACTCTCTTCATGTCTCATCTGTCTGTTCATCTGCTCACCATCCAGTCACCCACCTATCCATCTGCCCATCCAGGTAAATATCTAACTGCGTATCATACCCTCTTCCCATCCAGCCATCTACTTAGCATCCATCCACCTGCCTCTCCACCTGTCTACTTATCCACCCATGCTCCTCCCACCAATCCTTCCACACACCTGCCCGTATATTTACCTACGCACCAACCCACCATCTTCTCATCCACCCACCCACCCACTTGTCCATCCTCACCACACATCCTTCCTTCCAATATAAGGTTTACTTCTTGAGCATTCAACATATGTTGGTTCCC